>NC_080086.1:50565596-50793096 GCF_950005125.1 Chionomys nivalis
CCTAGGAGTTGCCTCAGTCCAAACTCTACCTCTGAGAAAGCCCACCAAACGGTGACCCCTCCCCAGTCAAGACCACTCCCACAGGCTATTTAAACTGCCCCCCACAGAGAACAAACATGTGTTTTTTTTTTTCCGGGTTCTCCATGTTTTCCCAGAGGGCCACCCGGGAGTGCTGGCATCCATTAAATCTGGGCTTTTTATAAAATTTGGTTTGATTTGGTCCGATTTGGATTATTGCATCTGCAGAGAGGCTTATGGGGCCAAAAAATCCTTATAGTCAGCTGCCTGTTTCTTACCCATTCTGGGGCCTGGGATAAAACAGTTGAACCAGGGTCACAGAGAGGGCGGTGCTCGTATTCTATGAACTGGTTTCCAGTAACTGGCAGAGTCAGGACCTGGACCCAGTCTGTCAGAGTGTATGTCCTCCCAGCATACCTATAACACAGTCACCACATAATCATCCAGATGACATCACTGATACCCACAATTTCCAGGAAGCTTCCCGATATGTCTAGAAAACTGTGAAATGGGGTCTGGTTACTTTTGCAGTGGGATCAATTTTCCTGGCTTACAAATCGGCATATAGAGGGCTAACTCTCACCACCACCTCCTTTTAGAGATGGATGAGGGGTCCACGTATAACTGATTCAAAGAGGTTAAGTGATTGCCCGAAGTCACAAGCTAGTGGGCAGCCAAGCCATCTCGAACATTTGGCCATTCCTCTCCCTTTCACAATCTCATTTGACAGACAAGGACCACATGGTTCTGTGAGTTTTAAGTACCACAAGGTCATAGAGTGAGTACTGTGGGTCAGATTGTGTTCTCCATAAAACATATGCCCTGGTCTTAACCCCAGACCCTGATATGGGAGGTCCTTCTATGTATGTGTTGATTTTATTGGTTAATGAATAAAGAAAACTGGATTGGCCTATAGCATGGGCGAAGGAAGGTGGAGACAGATGTGCTGAAACTTTGTTGGACCTTGTGGTGATGCACAGATTAATAGAAATGGGTTAAATTAATATGTAAGAGTTAGCCAATAAGAAGCTAGAGCTAATGGGTCAAGCAGTGATTTAAATAATACAGTTTCTGTGTGATTATTTCGGTCTAAGCTACCCGGGCAGCCTGGAACCAAACAAGTGGCCTCCCTTCTCCTGCAGCACCCTCAGAACAGGACCTTATGAGAGTGTGTCTTTCCGGAAAGAACCAAATCTACAGAAGGTCTCTAGGGTGGACCCTCATTTAATATATCTGGTGTTCTTATAAAAAGGGCACAGAGTACAAAAGAACCCCATGTCCCAACCAGGACCCGCTGAGGCTACGAGACCCTCCCATGACCTCAAGAGGCCAGCTGCTCAGCTGAAACCTTACTGCTTGGTGTTCAGCCCCTAAACTGTGAGGCAACACAGGACCAAAGATGCAGCTACGGGTATGGTAGTTCCTTCCAGAATCCTGATGATAGGAACAAGGGGTTGCCAGAGTGGTGGTGGCACATGCCTTTAATGCCAGCTCTCAGGAGGCAGAAGCAGGTGGGTCTCAGTGAGTATGAGGGTATCTCAGTATACAGAATGAATTCCAGGACAGCCAAGGCTACATAGAGAAACCCTGTCTCAAAAACAAATACAATCTGGGTGGTGGTGGTGCACACCTTTACTCACAGCACTTGGGAGGCAAAGGCAGGTGGATCTCGGTGAGTTCCAGGTCAGCCTGGTCTACAGAGAGAGTTCCAGAGCAGCTAGGACTGTTTCACAGAGACACCTGTCTCGAAAAACCACACAATACACACACACACACACACACACACACACACACAAAGGTGAACAAAAAAGAATCAAGCCCTGGTACTTCTTCAGGTCCTGGCAGCAGGGACCACATGGGCTTTGTAGTCAGCAAAGCTGTCCATCTTGAAATGCTTCTCTGACTCCCATTGCTGATCCTTGTTAGAGCTCTTATTCTGGGGACTTGAGGACACAGGAGATCCTAACTATGCTGGATAGTTTTATGTCAACTTGACACAAGCCTGCATTACCTGAAAGGAGGGAATCTCAGCTGAAAAGAAATGCCTCCATAAGATCTAGTTGTTGGGCATTTTCTTATTAGTGATTGAGGGGGAAGGGCCCAGCCCATTGTGGGTGGGGTGCCACCCCTAGGCTGGTGGTCCTAGGTTCTAAAAGAAAGCAGACTGAGCAAGCCGTGAGGAGTAAGCCAGTAAGCAGCACACCCCTCCATGACCTCTGCATCAGTTTCTGCCTTAGCATTCCCACCCTGTTTGAGTTTCTGTCCTGACTTCCTTCAATGATGAACAATGATATAGAAGTATAAGCCAAATTTAACCCTTTCCTCCCCAACTTGCTTTTCGGTCATGGGGTATCATCGCAGTCATGACACTGGAAAACGAGAGCTGTTTGTGTTTTAGCTCCTCTGTGTTGGCTTCTGCGGTTATTTTAACCATTTAACTCCAACTTCCTGATGGGAAGACCAGCAACTGCTCCTGGGAACAGCACTTCTGTAGTCTCCATGTGGCTGCCTCAAAGCCTCAGATAGAAGGCTCCAGGCACGTACCTGGGAAACTGCTGAGTACAGAGGAACGGCAAAGGTTCAAGGGACAAAGCTGGGGTGTCAAGGGACTCACTCTCAGGGGCTCCCGATTCTGAACTCTTCCAAAGTAGACCATCATGATTCTGAGGAGCATCATCTGTGCCGCCTCTTCCCTTCCCCATCCCGCTGTGGTCCAGTAGACCTCAGGCATTCTGCTGGGCTTCTCTGTAGCAGCGGTGGTTCCGTGCTGAGCTGGTTCCACTCTGCAGATGGGGATTGGCTGGGAAGAGTGGGGCAGGTCTGGGATCAGCTGGTTTTCAGAATGCTGATGTGGAGTCTCCCGGTGCCAGTCTGCACTCTGGGAGCCTTCCTAGGTGCTTCTGGGGAGATGCTGGCATGTGTGCCATTGACTTAGATGCTGGGGTCCAGTCAGCTGTCTTGGCATTGGGTTTTCAGTAAGGGGCCTCTCTAGAGATCCCAGGAGGTGACCAGTGATGGGAGGGGCTGTGAAGGAGGGAGGTAGCTGATGTATGGTCCCGTGCATGAGGTGGTGAGCTCTAGGATACACACCATGCTACCATCCTCAACAATAGTTGACAGGGACTAGAAGATCCCAAGAGGGGCTAGCCCTGGGGCTGGATACCCACAGTGCTAGCTTTGTTTACCTACCATGTGTCTATAGCTGGGTGAGACAGTATCACACGCTTATAATGCCAGCACCTGGGCAGGGAGTTAGGAGTTCAAGGTTATCCTCAGGTACAAAGTGAGTAACAGGTCAAAAAACTAAAACCAACCAACCAAATATCAACACCCTGCTCCCCAAATATCTCCTTCATGTGCTGCTTGGAGCAACCAGTGGTCCAGAAGGAGGCTTTCTGTAGCAGGAGGGAAAAGGACCAAGACCCTAGATAGTCTGGGTCTGAGCCCTGAGTCCCCAGCTTGCTAACAATAATCTCAAAACCCTTCTCCCCTTTTTGGTGCCAAGGATGGAGCCTTGAGCTTGCTAAGAAAGCACTTTACTGTTGAGCTGGAGTCTCAGCCCCTTTAGCAGTTTAGTTGCAGAGGTCTTGCCTTGTTCCCCAGGCTGGCCTTGAACTCACTGTCTAACTTATTGTCCTGATTACCTGGGACTGCGGGTGTGTACCATTCTACCCAGCATAAGGATATCTTTAGTCCTCCTGTGGACCTCAGTTTCCTCACCTGCAAAATGGAGCAATGCCTATTTTTATGTTCTGGGAGTCTTGTGGGTGGATGTAGGGAAAGCACCTAACATGGCTGTGGCTTGCAAGGACAGCTAGTACCAGATAAGGTACAGACCCCAAAAATGTTAGGTCCCAGCTGTGGCCCTCTCCTCCCCACCACTTCTCCGAGCTGCTCAGCTTGGGCCAGATCCAGGATCTGGAAGGTGGCATTCTCCAGGCTCCTGCGATGCCTTCTCCCTTCCCCACCCCCCAGGCTTTTTAATGAGTTTAGTATTTTCATCAAATCATTCTTCCTACAACACAGGGCTGGGGGAGGCTAAAAATAACTCCCCAAGTCACATGACGGCTCCAAATGCGGAGGCTCCCAGCAAAGGTACAAGTGCGACGCCCTGTTTCCTAGGAAATGAGAGTCATTGCGGTGCCTGGGCTGCTGCTGAAACCAAAGCAGCCAGGGCCGATCAGAAGGCGCATTGTTTCCTGCGACAGCCCTGCTGTGACAGGTGCAGGGTGAGGGGAGGGAGGGCAGGCCACCACCTCAGAGTTGGCAGATCCACAGTCTGGTGCCCTGGGGTCCAGAAGCTACTGCTTCCCTTCAGAAGTGAAGGGTCAGGAAGGTGAGGGTTATGTCCTCCCTAAATGCTCTGACCCTGTCCCTCCCTTCTCTTAGGAGCAAGCAGGACAGTGCTCACCTGCACTCCTTGCAATAAATTTCTATGATTCCATGATTCGTGAATGATTTTAATACATTGACAGACATGCCCCACTCCAGCCGACCCAGGACCTGCCCATCCCCCAGATTCAAATATGACTCCCTGTCACCTACAGAGCTGGTTCTCACAGACAAGCTGCATCCCAGCCCCACAGAGTCTCATCTAGGAGCCCTGGCATCTCTAGGCTGTTGCCATGCGATTCCGAGCTCCTGGAAGAAGAATGAGATTCTCGGTGCTGTCCACCATCTTTCTCTGTTCCCTCTCCTTCATCCTTCCTTCCAGCAACCGTGGTTTACTTTGAGTTCTTCACATCCTGGTCCCTGCATACTTCCAGGCCTCTGACTTGCTCTGGCTCTCGCTGCCTAGACTGTTCTCTCTCCAATGCCCCACTTAGCTTGCTCTTACTTTCCCCAGTCCCTCCTCAGAGGTACTTTGCCTCTTCAGTTTTTTATGCTAAGTGCTGTCGGTGCCCCAGTTCCACAGGTAAGGAAACTGACACTTGAGGGAAAGTCACCCCATGACATGGGTTGGATTTTAAGGTGGCTTGGATTTCGAACCCCCTTTTTGACTACCTCAGTAGGCTTTTTCTGAAGTCTCATCCACCTCAGCGCTCCCCAGTTCCCTGCAGAACAATGGTGTGTTAAGGGGTGTGTTGTTTTGTGTAGGCTCTCCGTGGCTTAAAGGCACAGACTTTGTTCAAGTCATCACAGCACCCCACGTACTGGAACCAGGGTTTGCCATTAGGAAGCGCTCAATAAACATCCGATTTCAGTCTAATTGACCCAATCGTGACTGTGCAGATACTAATTGAAAGGATAAATGAATGGCTGCTGCCAGGTCACTGTCAAGGGAACACATGGACACGGGTCCCAACAACAAGTGGACAAATCCTAAATTCCCGCACATACTGGCTGGCTGAGTTGATGAGCTGACAGTTATTACTGGTACATGTTTCCTGCATACATTAACACATTTGTGAATGGCCTGAGTAAGTTCTCATGAAGTGTTGATTACCCAAGTGGGTAGCTAGAGAGAGAAGGGAGTGGGTGGGCTGGAGGCAAGTGAGGTGGGGGAGGAGGGCGAGTAGATAAATATACCAGGAAATGGAGGTGTAGGTACAACTGAGGTGGGGGGGGGTGGATGGGGGTAAGGGAGATGGGGAGATGGATGGGTGGGTTAACAGATTACGAGATGGGGACTGTTTAGACAGTGATTCTCAACCTCCCTGATGCTGCTACCTTCTAATATAGTTCCTTGTGCTATGGTGACCCCCAACCTTGAAATTATTTTCATTACTACTTCATAACTAAGTTTGCTGCTGTTATTAATTGTAATGTAAATATTTTTCTAGAGATAGAGGGTTTGTCGAGGGGGTCTTGGCCCACGGGGTTTAGATGGTTAGCTGGATGGGGGAGGTGGGCATATAGATGGGAGATGGGGAAGGAGTGGTAGAGAAAAGGAGGGATGGTTGGGTGGAAGGGGGATTGGTAAGCAGGCGAGTGACTAGATAGAGCAGAAGAGGCAGAGGATGAACAGATGGTTGGATGGTGGATTTTGTGTGTGAACATAGGGAGGGAAGGAGCCTGGAGAGTTGGAGAGGTCGTGCTATGTGGAAGCTAGGTTTTGACATTGCCACCGTGGGACACTGTGTCATTCCTGCCAGTTAGATGATGAGTGTGTTTTCCGCAGGACCCTGGGGCAGGCGGTGTCTACAGCTGGCAGGGTAGCTGAGTGCTCTCCAGGCCACCAGCTCTGACTTTAGAAGCCAGATGGACGATGCCTCCCGAGCATCAGGAGGGGCGTGGGACTGCTTTAAATGTCAGGATGTCACCCAGCTGCAAGGCTAGGGCTTGATGGTTGTCATGTTCCTGGAGCACTGGTTATAATGATTAATTATTTTCCCTCTCCTGACACGGCTCCTTTCGAGGGGAGCCAGGGAAATTGGCTGGAAGCCCAAGCCTGGTGCTCCACAATTGAATTCACTAACAAGCCAGAAGTAAATTAACCCTGACCCACCAGGTGTGTGAGGTGTGCGTGGAAACCTGCAGGTTGAGCTCCTAGTCCCAGCCAGGTGCTGCTTGGTTCAGAGGCCCTGCCAGGGCTACAGGACACCCACAGACTCTACAAAAGGAAGCCAAGCCCAGGAGAGGATGCCTGAAGATGGGGGAAAGCAGGTGTGGGTTTAAGAGTTTCTTGGACTTTGATCTGCAAGAAATGATTGATCATTTTTAAAGTACTCACTATGTGTAGAACATTCTAGAAACATTTCACTTCAATTCTCTCATGGCATCCTTTCAACAACCTTTAAATGAAAAAAAAAAAATACAGCCAGGTAGCAGTGGTGCAGGCCTTTAATACCAGCACTGAGGAGGCAGAGGCAGGTGGATCTCTGAGTTCGAGGCCATCCTGGTCTACAAAGTGAGTACCAGGACAGCTAGGGCAACACAGAGAAACTGTATCTTGATAAAAAAAAAAAAAGTGTGTGTGGAATACATATATATTGTTATTAGAGTGTGTGTATGGCTGTGGACCACTGCAGGCATGTGGCAATCAGAGGACACTTTTTGAGTCTTCTCTCCTCTCACTGTGGATTCCAGGGATTGAACTTGCGGTATCATGCTTGCTGGCAATTGCCTTTACCCAGTGAGCCATCTCCCTGGCCTGCAATTGCCTTCTGAGGCAGATTACTGCTATTTTTGGCAGATGACACTGAGGGACAGAAGTTGTTGGAGACATTGTAAACCATGTCCGTGATTACGTGCTGACATGTGACCCCTGAGACCAGATTAGAATGGAGACAAAGCTTCCACGTGACTCGGGCTGTCTTGTGGTATGTCTTTCAGAGTCCTGGCAGGCAGGAGTCAGGCTGTCTCCAGGTCACCATGTGTGAAAGCCACCGGGAGAGAGCTAGTGCTCCGGGAGCCAGAACTAGCTCAGCAGTTAGCCACGGTGAGCTGCTGCTGTCCCCAGCCCCTTGCCTGCTAAGACAGCTTGAATGACTCTGAGGGAGAATGACCCAGCTGAGGCCAGCCGACCCCCAAGAGCTCCAGTGACAATAACAGATAATGACTCCTGCTAAGCAATGGGGCTTTGTTTTGTGTCTATGTCAGGAACAATGGTGCAATCAGTAGTCTTGGATTCAGCAGGGAGAATGGAGCTGGGCTGGGAGCCCTGTCCTCACCATCCTGTTCACTGAATCTTCCCACCCAAGGACCAGCCCTGTGTTAGACTCCACCTGTTGGGTTTTGATTTATCCATTTATCAAGCAATCCTGTTTTGGGCTCAGGACATAGTGAGGTCACCATCTTCTCTGGTTTATACATACCCATGCTGTGCAGTGATTGAAGACCTGATTTTCAATCTGCCCTGTTGTATGACAAAATTTTTTTGGGGGAGATGAAACACATAATCACCCCAAATAGAGAACCGATGATAGACCAAAGTCCAGATACTACCAAAGTCCAACTTGATGAACCAATGAGTTTTATTGGGATTACTTACAGGAACAGAAATGACTCAAGGTCTACTACCCAGTGCAGGTGACAGTTCACAAAGCTAAGAACCTGGAGTGTGGCCTGCAGGCAGCTAACAGGTTGGAGAGTGGACTTTCCAGTTGTCTAAATCTCTTTCAGGCCACTCAGCTGGTTTCTGCCTCCTTTAAGCAGCTGGTCTGGTCTGGGAGTCTTCTTTTCATCTGGGCTCTGCTGCATGGGGGAGGGGGGGATAGAGGGCTGGGGGTGGGGTGGGAAGACAGCCGTGGGGTGGGGGAGGATAGACTCTGGGCTTTTATTATTCTTACCCTGGCAGGAAGTAGCCTAGTGAATCTGGTTCGTTTCAGGGACTTCCTGAAGCTATTTTGAGTTGTTTGCCTTCCTTCTTAAGGAGCTTCCTGGAGGATGGAATGTTTTAAATCTCAAAGGAAACGGTTCCAGAACTCTGCAGTTTGTTAGGGGGGTTGGCTGCCTGTTGCTTTCCCCTGCATGACGTTCTCTTTCCACCATGAAATGACATAGCCCAGGGTCCCTTGCTGGAGGTTAACTGTTATATACTGGACTTCCCAGCTTCTGTTCTTTATAAATTTCCCAGCCTCAGGCATTCCATCGCAACCACAGAACAACACGTGAGCCAAAGCCACTTGATCCCTGCTGCTCAGCTGGAAACCTGGGCTCCACACTAAGCCATCCTAAGGTTTAGGCATCTTCCTTTTCACAGTTGCAGAAAGCTAGAGGTGGGTGTGTCCTCCTGGCTCTGCTTCCTTCCTCTGCTTCCACACACTGGTAGGAGTCAGCACTGTTTCAAGAGGTCTCCCTGTCTCAGCCTGGTCCCTTCTGTCACTTTTAAATGCAGCATCCCAAGATTTCCCAACTAAACGGAGCTGGGGCCATTTCTTCCCCACCTCTGATCTTCTAGTAACAGCTTATTTCACTAAGCATAGAAACAGAGTCTTTTTTGTGATGGCCAGCAGGGTCCTCAGTGCCCTGCAGCTTTACCCCACTGGTACAGACACCTTGTTCCCTGGCTGCACTATGGTCCCATTATTTCTGCTATAACCTCCAAGCTCCTGGCGCTTCCGGAATACACCAGGCATGTCCCACATTAGGGCTTTTCATCAGCTGATCCCTCTGGGTATTTTTTTTTCTGTTATCTGCATGTTCTCTGTCCCATCTCCTTCTGAGATAGGACAGCCTAGAGCTGTGGCAGTCTCCTGTCTCAGCCTTCCAGGATGCTGAGGTTACAGGTATGAATCAGAAGCCCTGACTCTCATTTCACCGCCTTACCTTTTTTTTTTGTTCTGGCTGCAGTTCATAGGATGCCCATTCTCATTGACTCCTATCTCCCCCCTCCCACTCCTGTGTGCTATGGACTTCCTTTTACATTTTCCTTCATAACAATAACTGTACAGTCCAACCCTGCACTCCCCTTGTCCATCAAAAACAAAACAAACAAACAACTCCCCGCAAGGCAACCATCTGTTGTTTGTCTCTTGTGTTTACTGGGTTATGTGCTCTTCTTTTTATTTATTAATTTAGTTAGCTTTTTGAGACAGGGTTTCTCTGTAGCTTTGGAGCCTCTCCTGGAACTAGCTCTTGTAGCTCAGGCTGGCCTCGAACTCACAGAGATCCGCCTGCCTCTGCCTCCCAAGTGCTGGGATTAAAGTCGTGTGCCACCACCGCCCGGCTTGTGTGCTTTTCAGAGGACGGCTTTGGGCAGCCTTGGGCTCCGGTTCTCTCCTTTTACCGTGTGGTTCCAGGACTCAAACTCACATTATCAGGTTTATCACAAGCACCTTCGCCTACCGGAGTCACCTGAACCAACTAGTTGGCCCCTTGTGAATTTTTTTTTTTTTTGAGACTAGGTCTTGATATGCCCAGGCTGACCTTGAGCTCTTGATCCACCTGCCTCATCCTCCTGGATGCTAGAATTACCAGGTATGCTACTGTGCCCTGCTTTCTTTTGGTTTTAGTCTGCCCTTTTCAAAAAAAATGGGAATGCAAAAGGATGGAGAGGTTCACAGTTTGTTCACTGCCCTGGGATAACACTCTATACAAGGAACATAGTCAATAAATAACTTTTGGGATGATGTGGCCAGGCTCCTACAGGGGAGGCTGTGTAGGTATAAACTGTGTGCCCAGCGGAGAGAAGCATGAAGATGCTCGCAGGCAATCAGGCCTAGGCCAGAAAATGATAGGGAGAAGGATGCTGGAGTGGGGGCTGGAGGTGCTCAGAGCAGGACCAGATGGAAGGGGGTGATGTTGGTGTTAGGCATAGTCCAGTATAGGGAGCCCTGAAGGAGCAGAACAGAGAGGAGAGCCCAGTCCTCCCCTCCCAGAACCAGACTGCCCACATAGGGAGCAGGAGGCCTGCTCTACCAAGCAAGGCACCCGGGCCACCAGCAAGAGCTGAAGTAGCATCTCAGAGCTCCTGAACTGATAAGGGCAGCGAGGGACCTGGGTTATGTTGAGGATCCTGACCTTTTTTTGTTTGTTTGTTTGTTTTTTTTTCAAGACAGGGTTTCTCTGTGGCTTTGGAGCCTGTCCTGGAACTAGCTCAGTAGACCAGGCTGGTCTCGAACTCACAGAGATCCTCCTGCCTCTGCCTCCCAAGTGCTGGGATTAAAGGCATGCGCCACCATCGCCCGGCGATCCTGACCTTCTGAGGCAGTCTACTCCAACTTTGTGTGGGCTCTAAATTCAGCCTTGGATACTGGCTGTGTGGGGAAGGAAGAGAGGAAGGGAAGAGGTAGGTAGCTCTGGGGAGGAGACTTGCTGGGGAGTTCCCAGGAGGGAGGGAGGGAACTGTGTGTGTGTGTGTGGGGAAGGTGTGACCTTGAGAATGGGAACCAGCGCTCAGGAGTTCCTTTGAGTTCCGGTCACAGTAGAGGCTGTAGTCAGGCCACTCTGGGCTAGGGGCCATCTTGCAGTATGGATTGAAGTCTTAACCTCCAACATGCTGGTTTAGGAGGTGGAGTTTGGGGGTGATTGGTGGAGACCTTGGGAGGGATTGATTAGTATCTGTCTGTCTATTTGAGACAGGGTCTTTTGTAACCCAGGTTAGCCTCAATCTTTCTTCACAGCCAAAGATAACCTTGGGGTTCCGATTCTTCTGCCTCCACCTCAGTAGTACCGGGATCACACCTGTTTCAATTGATGCTACACCCCTAGCTACCGATTAAAAGAAAGCCTGGATCCTCCCGTTGTCCTCCTGTCTTGGGACAGCAGGACATGAACCAGGAGTCCTGATCTTTAGGGTCCTGGGTGCTAGGCTCCCTTCTAGAGCTGTCACCAGTCAGTTCCTGCTGTGCTGATGCTGCCAAGTCCCTTGTGTGTTGTGGTTGTACCCTACACAGACTAAGAAGCCCATTTGCTTAGAAGGGACGATGGAGGGAGACAGCAGGGCTGCCCCAGAAAGCAGTGGCTGGAACTGCTCACTGGGCCCTAATCCCTAATCTCTTAATTCTGAGAGGGGCTTGGAACTGTAATATCTAGGAACCTCCTGGGAAGGTGTGAACCACTGAGACTCTACACGGGGAATCTCCACTATTCAGAGACGTGGGAGTCAGGTTCACAGCCTCAGCTCCAGGGCCTTCTGGTGGGATTTCCCACATGGACAGCCTTGTCTCCATCTGTGTGGTCCGGAACACTGAGAATAAGCCACCAGTGTGTGTATGAGTGTGTGTACTATGTAGTCAAGGCTTCTAAAGATAGAACTGGATTCTGTTTTGTCAGGAGCCATATTCCCCCCCCCAAAAAAAAATTATTATAGGGATCATTGCCCTGAGTTTTGCAGAGGGCTCCACTTCCCAATTGTATTAAGAATTGTTTTATTGACAAAGCCTATCCCACACCCAAATTAACTGTTAATAGAGAGCTATCTGTTAGCGGAACCCGCCTTACACTCTAACTATCTAGAGAACTAGGTGTGTCAACTTGTGACTTCCTGACCAAGGAATCGTGACCTGACCCATCGTAACCCCCTGGCCAACGACCTCGTGACTGGCTTGGACCACGGGGCAAGATCCTGTGCCCCAGCCCTCCAAGCTCCTCATCTAGGGGCTATATAAGCTGCAACCATGACTCTAATAAACAGAGTCTTTGACAAGAACTATGCTTGGCCTTCTTTCTCTCTCTTGCCCATGTCTTCTCAGGTAGCGCCTCTCCGTGACCCTGGAATAACTGACCAGCCAGGCGGGTTACAGACCCTAGACAGAGTAACTCGCCAAGGCGGTCTATACTGTTTAATTTAAATAGCTGCGTGGGGCTAGCAGTTGCTGTGTTGTGCCTTCCAGCACTGAGCATCCTGGGAGTCTTGCTGTCTCAGCTAATGGAGGACTCATGCCTTTTTAACTTCTAAGTACTATTCCATTATATAGTGTGAGCTACCCTTCCTTAGAGCATAGATATTAGTTCTTTTCCCATGGGATTTCAATGTAGACCGCCTCGACGGGTTACTCTGTCTAGGGTTTGTAACCCGCCTGGCTGGTCAGTTATTCCAGGGTCACGGAGAGGCACCACCTGAAAGACATAGGCTGATAAGCAGGAAGGAGGCTAAGCGTATTTGTCAAAGCCTCCTCTTATTAGAGTAATGGTTACAGCTTATATAGCCCCTGAATGAGGAGCTTGGGGGGCTGGGGCACCGGGTCTTGCCACGTGGTCCACGCCTGTCACGTAAACCAAGAGGTTACAATGGGTCAGGTCACGATTCCTTGGTCAGGAAGTCACAAGTTGACCCACCTAGTTCTCTAGATAGTCTGGAATGTGAGGCAGGTTCTGCTAGCAGATAGCTCTCTATTAACAGTTAATTTGGGTGTGAGATAGGCTTGGTCAATAAGACTATTCTCAATACAATTGGAAAGTAAAGCTCTCTGCAAAACTCCTCACGGCGGTGCTTCCTATAATAATTTGGGGGGACACGGCTCCTGACATTTCAATATACAAACATGCATTGAATATTCTTGTATAGACTTGTTTGCATATGGGGCAACACAATGCCACAGTATATGAACCAGACCGTGGCCGATTCTTCCTTCTTCATTTCATAGCAGGACGGTAGCTCCCAGCGTACTGATGTGGGCTTAGCCATGTAACCTGCTTTGCCTAAAAGTATGAAGATATGGCCAGTGGCGATCAACTTTGAGCTCAGGATGCAAGAGACCTTGAAAGTTTTCCTATGTCCCCCTGGCTGCAGTCCCAGGAGGGTCACGTTCCTCTAGTAGCTACCAGCACAAGAAGCCTGAAGCATAGTCTAAAGCCTGGACATGCCCAGTCTGGAGTGGCCCTTCCCTGGTCACACTGCCAACAGGCAAGGAAAGAAACGCGAGTAGTTTTCTCAGCAGAAACTCTAAGGACTATAGGGTGAGCTTGCCTGGCATGGGAACATACCATTACGCAGCTCTGGAAGCTGTCATGGCACGTGCTGGCATATGCTCTGACCCTGCGTTCTTCTCAGAGGTGACTGAAGTACCTGGACCAAGAAGCCCTGTTCTTGAGAGGGGAATGCCCTCCTTTTCAGTGGACACTGACCAGCCGTGCAAAGGTCCAGTCATCAACAGCGTCAGTGGAGAAGGTACCATGACTTGACATGATTTGAGTACATTCCCCTGATCCTGTGTGTGTGGGGGTGTGTGGCCCCTTAAGAAACAGAACCTTTCCAGTTGGTGGTGGCACATGCCTTTAATCTCAGCACTTGGGAGGCAGAGGCAGGTGGATCTCTGTGAGTTCCAGGCGAGCCTGGTCTACAGAGCTAGTTCCAGGACAGGCTCCAAAGCTGCAGAGAAACCCTGTCTCCAAAAACAGAGGAGAGAGAGAGAGAGATCCTCAAAAGACATATTATGCACGTACATATAGGTAAACACTCATACACATAAAATAACAATAAATCTTTATTTAAAAGGGGCATAGCCTTGTGAAAGACAGGTCTTTGGGGTGCAGCTCTGGGAAGGCCAGATCCAGAGCTTCCAGACTGATTAATTAGCCTCTGCGCAATTTGACACCAGGAGAGCTCCGCCCCTTCCTGTGCTCTGGCTTCCCTCCTCCATTAGTCCTGTGTGTGCTCTATGATGGGACTCTCCTCACTGTGATCTAATTGACACAAGCAGCGGGGAGACCTCACCAGAGCGTGTCCTGTCCTATCAGTCTCCAGGACGCTAGACACACTCTTTTCTTCCAAAGTTCCTAGCTCCAGCCATGTTGTGAGTAGCAGAACCTTAACTAATACAGGGTGTGGTGGCAGCCTGGGGAAGCCTGTATCAGTCCATCCCCTACCCCAGCCCTTCTCATTCCTTCTGTTCTAGGATCAAACAGCCTTTTATCTGCCACACGTGGCAGGATACCCCCTAGCTTTTCCCTGACCACCAGCCATTGACTTCTCTCTGTCTCTGCAGGTCCCCAGAAGCCTTTCTGGTTCTCAGGATGTTGCTTGTACCCGGGCCCTAGATGGGACCTCACTCTATGGCCGCTGGTGGAGTGAAGGGTTTCCTTTCACATTGAAGGTGGCGGGTTTCCACTCAGCGTTACCTCTGCCAGCCTTCCCGCTTCGCCTCCTACATTGATGTGGTGAGGACATGTTCTAGGCTGAGTGGAGGGGTGTGCCGCCTGCCTCTTAGCCTCACCCGTGAGGCTTTGGGGGAATAAAACTGACTCCAGCACTAGGCCTGAGAAATTTGTCTTTTGCTGGGGGGAAGCCCAGATGGAATGTGGGGCTGGGAAACAGATCTGCTTGTTGGCTGTCCCTGCTCGCCTCTCGGCTCATCTGTCACTGTTAGCTCAGAGCTCATGATTCTGCCGGGCTGGAGAGTTTGCTGGGTTTGGCAGTGAACTGAGCTGAGATGCGTTCTCCCCCGGAAGAAACTCACCATGTTCACAGACATTTGCTGTGGATGCTGATGCTGGAGTCGGGCCAGGGATGACTTGTGTAGGGGTTAGAGCTGTGTGGGCCATCATGTTTGGCTACAGTTAAGGACAGCTATGCATCACCTACAGTCAACCCCCTCTGACTGTCCTATGAGGAGCTGGTCCGCTTCAGCCTCTGCTAGGAAGAAATCCTTCTATACCAGTTAGTAAAGGTTAGTTTATTCTTTAATTGGTTTTCGACTGCTGCATAGTATTCTATGGCACGCTTGGCTTCTGTGTTGAGGGGCGTGGCTTCAACAGGAGCATGTGACTGATCATTTGTTGTTAAGAGGTGCTGCTTGCAAAACTCTACCCAGTGGGTGTGACAGCATTCTCCTCAGGACCAGAATGCCCTGGTCCTGCCACACTGGGGAGGGGGCAGTAGGTATGTACTCTGTCCCCATTTTGAAGATGAGGAGGCTAAAGATGGAGAGGTTAAGGAGCTCGTCCTATATCACTCAGCTAGGAAATAGCATAGCTGAATGCAGGCCCAGCCTTGCCCAATCCCAGGCCTGTCCTTGTAACCTTTGCAGAGGTGGTGACGCCTGCAGAGTCCTCAGGAAGTATGTTGGAGGCAAACTGTTGATCAAAGAATCAAAGAGCTGTAATCCCAGCACCTCAAGAGGACTGCATGGGTGTTTGGGGCTAACCTGGGCTATACAGCCAGACCCTATCTTAAAACAAAAAGTCCTTAACTGACTCTTTGTCCTTGAGTCTCTTAGAGTCCCAGATCTGACGGTAACCCTCCCTGGCCACACACGGCTTCAAGGAACCACAGTGGGATGGCTGTTGCGGTGACAGGTACCTGACTCTCTGTGGTTCATTGCAAAGCCTTTGCCTTTTGGTTCTCTGCTTCTGCTTGACATAAGCAGATAATTATAACTGCAGCGAGTCCTTCAGCTGGAGCAGCAACAGCAAGCTGCCTCCCTCCCTCTTTCTTTCCTCCCTCTTTCTGGCCCAGACCTTGGCTCTACTGACCTCCCTTTGGGAAGCTCACTGTCAAGGCCAGTAGCCTGGACTTGGGCCCCAGTCTCGGCTCTCCATTCTATTGTGATGACAAGCCCCTGCCTGGGGCCACAGCGGGTGCTTGGGGTGGGGGTGGAGTGGCCAGTATCAGTGATTTTTGCCCCTCCATCTTCAGGTGAGCAGCCAGGGGAACAGGAAGGCCAGTCTGGGGAGCTCCCTCCGCCCTGTGGCTCCTGGCAGCCTGCCTCTGGAGGCTCCAGCCTTGGCTCAGCGGCAGGCAGTGCTCAGGGCTGGGCCAACACTAATATTTACATTCAAATGCCAGGCTGTGGCTCAAGGCCACTTCCCGTCTCCGGCCCTGTGGCTCTTCTGTGCCAGGGGATGGATTTGTAGACAGGGGTGTTGGGAGATGGCTTGGGCAAGCCGAATGGGAACCCCTGAGATGATAGGAAGGAAGTGAGCCCCACAACCTAAAATATATATTTATATATGTTATATATAGCATATAATTTATATGTATATAAATAACCTAATGATAATGACTGGGATGACTTAGAAGGTGTCCACGTAGGTCAGATGCTGCATGTTCACCCCACGGGGCTCCAAGACAGAGTGTTTAGAAACCAAGGCAGAAAGTCCACGGTTGCACAGTCAGGGAGGGGGCTGCTCGGGATGGCAGATGGGCTGCAGCAGTTTTAAAAGCAGAGGCCTGGGTGGTTCATCTGGGGGCTTGGTAAGTCCAAGGCAACAAGGAGTGGTGTGGGTTGGAATGTGCTTGCTGGCAAGGGTCCCCCACTCTATCTAAGGTCATCTTTGCCACAAGCTGCTGTGAGTCCCTTGAGGCCAGCTCGCTTGGTTTTCGAGAGAAGAATCTTAGCGTGCTTGTTTTGGTAATTGGGGAGGGACTACATGTATTTATATACCTACAGGTTTTTATTCCACGTCTTCCAAAATTTAAACGTTGGCAAGACATTGCTTTTCTAAAACAACACGGTAGGAGCCAAGTCAAACACTGCGCGCCGTGGTGACAGTTCTGCTGGGACTACTGAGTCCAAGTGTGAGCTGTTGCGGGGCTTCCTCTCGCCCAAAGAAGAGAGAGATGTAAGTTCACGGTCACCAAGTGTAGGCCTGGGTGGGTGCTCCTACCATCCAGATGTGCAGGGCCCTTGGCTTCCTCTAGATAGGATCCCATTTGTAAGATGGAAGGCCTACTGAGTCTGGGGCCCACAGGGAAACCTGAATGACTGTTATCTGTTGCTGGGAGGAACTGCAGAAGCTTTTGGGTATGGAAGCCCCTTCCTTTCCCTTCCTTTCCCTTCCTTTCCCTTCCTCTTCCCTCCCCTCCCCTCCCTTCCCTTCCCCTCCCCTCCTGCCCTTCCTTTCTTCTCTCTCCCCCTCCTCCCCACTCGTTTTACCCTTTTTCCTTTTCCTTCTCATCTCTTGTGGGATAATTGTTCACCCGGAATCTCCAACTGGGGGCAGGGGCGGGGTTGCGGGGGGGGGGGGGGGGATGGCAGTTCTTTCTCTCCAAATCCCGCCCTCTCAGAAAAACCACCAAGCGGCAGCTTCTCCCCTGAGGCTGCCAGCTTCCTAATCCCCTCCCAGAGTGTTATAATTGGGCACAGATCCGTCTTGTGGCGGATGCATCATCCCCTACAGGGTATTTAAGCCCCCTCCTCTAGAATGGCCATGTGATTTCTTTCCTGTCCCCTTCCCCTCGAATATACCTCGTCTTTGGCTTTTTAATTTGGCTTGATCTGGCCTACTGCATTGGCAGAGAAACCATATCCGAGAACAGGAAACTTATCAGTAGTTTGGCCCAAGCTGGACTTGAACTCCAGGGTGTTGAGTGCTGACAGGAAATCATCTCTCCTGTGTTTGTGGGCTGGCCAGGTCAGGGAAGGTTCTTCTTCACTCTGGGCCCTGAGTTGAGAGTTGAGGCAGATGCTTCCCTCTGCGATAAGTCTGGTGATGACCGAAGCCTGGTGGGTGCAGCCACAGCACCTGGATATGACTTCCCAACCATCTTTTATTAAAATTCAACTTTATTGTTATTACTGTGTACTTATGGTGTGTGTTTGTGTGAGTACAAAAGGCAGCTTTGGGGAGTTGGTTCTTTCCTTCTACCTCGGGTTCTGAGACTTGAACTCAGGTCGTCGGGCTTGTGCAGAAAGTGATAATACCTGCTGAACCATCTCAAAGGCCTTGAAACACCTTCCCCTGTTTCCTCCCCACCTTGCTTCTAGACAGAGTCTCCCGATGTAGCCAGGCCAGTGTGGGACTTGCTATTCTTCTTCAGCCTCCCAAGGGCTGGGAGAACACTGTACTCCATCCCGCTTGGCTGTTTGTGGCCCCTTGCTAGGACTTGTGCTTGCTCACAGCTGACAGCAAGCACCCAACAGGGAAGTGGAGGGAAGCTGAACCTTGTATTGACCTCCTCAAGGTGTTGACAAAGGTATGGCAGGGTCAGGCACCAAAACCAGTCTGCCTTTGATGGCAGGCAGAGAGGCCACATGTCATCTGTAGGAGATCTTTTCTGAGCAGCTTTAGGAAATGTCACCTGCAAGGCTCCATCTTTTCCCTCCCCTGTATCCATCTTCTCTAAGTAAGAGTCCCTGGAAAGAAGCTCTGTCTGCAAAGGCTGACTGACAGACCAGCACCTCAGTGATGTGGAGAGGTTGGAATGTTACAAGTCCTGAGCCAGATGATCTTGGGGCATCTTTAGTACTCTAATAGCTATTTTCACCCTACTCTGTAGGTGATCTAACGTCACTATGAGCATAAGGTAAATCCTTTGGAATGTTTGAACAGACCTTTGGTTTCCACCAAGCAAAGGGCTCAGCTCCCATCTGAGTCTGTGGCAGAGTTTCCCTGCTCTGTTGTAACCTGGCTCCCTGATGTACCTACCCATGTGTTGGACAGGTGTCTTGGCTTCTGGCTTTCTTTGCTCTGCTTCTATAAAGAGTTCATAACTGCTGCATCATTGGAACGTGGCATTCGGGAAACCTGGGTCTGTATTTTGAGGCCCTGAACATATGTACTCAGCCCCAGAATAAATCCTCTTATTTTGCGTTGAGGTGAGACATTCCTTTTGTAGATATCCCAGATGATGGGCTTTCCCTGAGCAAGGCCCAGGGGCTTGTTGGAAGCTGATGGAAGGATTTGGTCCCCAGACCCTGACTACATGCTGTACTGAAGGCCTGATGCCCTCAAGAAAGGACAGAGCCTTCTCCTTTGCTTTGAAGCTTCCTCACTGAGAGAGCCACTGGGCTGCAGATATGACAGAAATCCCGGTAGGGCTCCCAGCAATGCTGAAAAGCAAGGGGAGAGAGCATGCTCTGTGGTCACTTGTATACTGCAGGGGATGTCTTAGCCGAGAGTGGAAGGTGCACTAGCGTTTGCCACGTTCTGTGAAGGGGCAGGAGCAACCCCTTCTTATGGGAGCTGAGGCCTGCAACTGAGCAGTTCTCACACAAGGAAGGCTGTTGCTAAGTCTGAGCCAGACTGCAGGCCCAGCTGCAAGAGGAGGTCACAGCGCAGTGAGTGTAAGCATAGCTCACCCAGTTCACGCAGAGTTCCTGGCTACAGCTGAGCCAGGAGTTCTTATGCACTCCGTTACCAAGCCCCGGACTCCAGGGCTTCAGGAGAGAGCTCGCTGGAGAAGACTCACTGAAGAGGTGGCTAAACTGAGGCCAACAGGCCCTGAAAGCAGTCGCATTGGCTGGTGTCACTGAAGGAGGTACCTCCCCATCAGTCTGGAAGCTATAGACTGGAAGTGTCTCCCTAGTGGGGACCAGGGGCCAGGGATGCAGGCTAGCCCCCAGGTGCTTGCCTTCCTCTTGCTGCTGGGGATTGCTGGCTGCCATCACTCTCTCTAGGGAGGCTGTGAATCACGTCCTAAAGGGGAAAACCTGCCCTATAGCCTTCTTACCTCTGGGAAGAGTATATCTGGAATATTCTTATGCTTAATTGGCAAAACTAGCTCCTTAATGCTGCCATTCAAAGCAGCTCAGACTCAAAGCCCAGTTGTTAAGTTCTTGATGAGGAGCTCCACTGAGTTACAGGGCTACTGCCATTTCTGCCCTGACTCCATCTCAGGTGACCATCACTCTGTCTCCTAGACAACAAGGTCACTTTCAAAAGTTGCAGAGGTTCACCCTCAGAGAGGAGAAGGACAGCCTAAAGGGTGGAGGACTCACTTGGTTCTGGACCAGGGAGACGGCTCAGAGGATAATGCTCTTGCTGCACAAGCATGAGGACTTGAGTTCAAATCCCCAGGAGACACATAAAGCTAGCATGGTGACATGCATCTATAAGTCCAGTGTCCCTGGGTAAGATGGTAAGTGGAGGGAGACAGGAGAGTCGCTGGGAGCTTGAAGGTCAGCTGACCTCAAGCAGATGCAGACAACAAAGAGACTCTGTCTCAGACAGGATGAATGATAAGAACCAGCACCTGAGGTTGCCCTCTGACCTCCACATATATGCAATGGCATGAATATATGTATGTACACACACAGACACGCATATCACCACTACCACCAACAAGCTGTTACCACCCCAGGTAATGCTGGGCTTTGGTCTCGCCCACCACTTAAGCCAAGAAAGCTGTTTATCCTGTGGGAGCCAGGAAGTGAAAGAGCGTGTGTGTGTGTGTGTGTGTGTGTATGTGTGTGTGTGTGTCTGTCTGTCTGAATTCCTTCTATCCCCTTCATGCTTTCTCCAGCACTTCCCAGTGGTGCCAAGCTGGTGGTCAAACCTTCACTACTACATGAGACTTAGGAGACATTTCATATCCAAACTATGTCAGGACACATGTGATGCTTAATCCTGATTGTCCACTTGACAGGGTGCAAAGTCACCTAGGAGACACACCTCTGAGCATATCTGTGAGGCTTAACTGAGCAAGGAAGATTCATCCAGAATCTGGCAGCACCATCCGTGAGCTGCGGTCCTAAACTAAATAGAGCGGACAAAGTCAGTAAGTGCAGCCACAGCATTTGTCTCTCTGCTGCCTGACTGCAGAGGTGACTGTGGATGCAGGAGCTGCCTCAAGCCCCTGGAGCCAGGCCTTCCCCACTGTGATGGACAGCACAGCTAGTTGACTGTGAGCCAAAAAACGAGCCCTTCCTTCCTTAAGTTGCTTTGCAGGCGTTTTGTCACTGCATTAAGAACAGTAACAATCTTGAAAAACCAAAACCAAAAACCAAAACAAAAGAACAGTAACAAAATGTATCTCTGGCTATACTGATTAAAAGCAGCTGGCATGAAATTATTGTTGGAAGTCGAGATAAATGGGAAACCCTTTGGTGGGTAAGAGGTTGTCCTTTCTCATGAGGGTGAGGTAGAGACTATGTCTTGCCTGTGGCTCTCTCTCCACTAGTGTCTGGTTGCCAAGAGATGGTTGTCATGTGACAACACATTTCCACAGGTGTGTTTCAATTTTCTGTGATACTGTCATCCTCACAAGTGCTGATGTGACTGCGGGTAAGGGGTGGGGTGGGGTGGGGAGGGACGTGGCTTTCGAAGTGTGGTCAGATGTGTTTGTGTTCCTGGTGGGATTTTTGTTTGTTTGTTTTAAACTCTGGACTCCTCCTACCACCTGTGCTTTCTGCCTATAGCCTGGGGAGGGGATGACTCAGCAGAGACTCTGAGAGCAAGGTGTGTCAGTTCTTGGTTTTGGAGGTTCAGAAGCCTGACCTGGGGCGGGGAGTGGTGGCCGTATCGGTAGCAGGATAAACAGCTTAAATTACAGGCAAGAAAAGCTGAGGAGGCTTCCGGTGTGGGTGCAGGCGTGGGAAGGAGCTCTCTGGATGGAGAAGGATTGAGGGAGGGGATTCAATGATAGAAGGATGTCCTGAGGAGTGCACAGCACCCAGTTCCTCCCCAGGGGTGTGAGGGCTCACCAGCCAAGGAAGTCACACTGCTCCTGAGGTCATTGCACACCAGCAAGACCTAGGAACTGTCTGACTTGTCCTCCCTGTAGCTGGCTAATGAGAACCTCTTTTCGGGGGGGCAGATAGTACACTCATCAAAGGTGAACCTTCAGCAGGGTACCAAAAGAACACCCCTGGCAGTATCTGAGGATACTGAGCACATGCACAATGCAGAGACAGGTTAGTTCCCTGGACACCTGCCTGGGGTGGCAGTGATGGAGAAGAGAGCATCCTGCCTGGCTGGAATCTGCCATGGTGCTCCATGAGGTAATGCTGCTGATCACGTACTCTCAGGAGCTCTTCTATCTTTATAGCATGCTTGGAGAGATGGATTTCCGGTTCCTGTGCAACTGGAGACCCACCTCCAAATCCACCCGTGGGTTCTCTCTTGGGTGAACTTAACACCGTGCACGCTGATATCAGAAGCCCCTTCTCTCCCCTCTACTCTTTCAGCCCTGCCAATCCTCTGCAGAGTTTTTTCCCAGCCAGTTGCCCATAGGGTGGGGTCTCCCAGCTGCCACTGCCTTGTTCTGCCCCCAGCCCTTAAATCCACAGGCGTTTTTATTTCAGGAGCTCATTGCTGCAGGAAACAGATGGGACAAAGACAAATAAACAGTGATGATTTCAAAGCATCTGGAGCCCAGAGTCATGTCAGGCCCGTGGCTAAGGGTTTCCTGGGGATGAGCCTGACAACATTGAAGCCACAGCTGTGTGAGCGCCTGGAGTGGCCTGGGCAGGGTAGGAATTGTCCCCTGTAGCTATTACATTATATTATACAATATGTTTTCTGAAAGTGAATTCAGAAAACAGGATGAGGCTCAAGGTCCCTCAGAGTTGCCTAAGAGGCAGGGACATGGAGCAGGTCCCATCAGGAAGGTTGGACAGGATGCCCAGAGGCAGACCCAGGCTTAGAACAGGTCAGAGACAGCCTCCCTTCCACCTGGCCCGACCAAAGCCCTGAATTTTGTAACTTATAAGAATAGTAAAGAACTCAAGAGCCAGGTGGACCTCTGTGTGTTAGAGGCTAGCTAGTCTACATAGGGAGTTCCGGGGCAGCCAGTGAGACCACGTCTCAGAATAATAGAAAAGAAATAATAAAGAACTGTGTGTATGTGACTTTAAGAACTCCCCCGAGTGCCCACATGGCTGGAGCTAAGATGGACACTAAAGAAGTGCAGGGGCCTTGCCCAGAAAGAGACCTTAGCTGGTGGAGAACACGCAGATACACTCTGGGATGAAGGTACCCACCCAGGGTTTATAAGATACACTGGAGGCAGTGCCTCCAGCACGTTTACTACACCATGTTCGTGGGTTTGATTCCATTGTTGCTGTGCCTCTCAACAGAAGGAGAACTTTGCTCCCTCCCTGACATTTGGCAACATCTGAGAGATTCTTCAATTTATTTATTTATTATTCATGCAGTGCATATGTGTATGGGCATCATGCTGCAGCATGTATTTGGAGGTCAGAGGATGATTTTCCAGAGTTAGTTCTTCTCCTTCCACTATATGGGTTTCAGGGATCGAACTCAGGTCATCAGGCTTGGTGGCAAGCACCTCTACCTACTGAGCCATCTCAGGCCCTTAATTGGCATATTCAGGCCAATGGCTTAGCCTAACTTCTGGGGTTCTTCCATTCTGGGCCCCAGGTTGTGACTAACTATTCCAGTAACTATATGAATCCTGAGTCTACCATGCTTAAAACTAAACCATCTAGGGCCCATAGTTGGATGGTTGCTAAGGAACGGTCTGGGCCTTCTCCAAGCCTTAGGAATCAGGGAGGAAGGTTCTATAAGGAAGTCATGTACCCTGGAACAGTAAAGGCTTGTGGCCAACCAAAGGCCTGCTATCCCTGGTTAGTCACTTCTCTTTTTGTGGATCTATTGTTTCGTGGGAACCTCGTGGGAGGTGACTTTAATCCTCTGAGGATATTGGAGGTAAGCAAAGTCTCAGCCATTTCACATTGCAAATACTAAGGTTTGCGGGAGTTGACTTTGCCTTTACTTTAGGGCCCAGGCTAAGAAAGGCAGAGTTCATGAACTTGGAGTTTGGTCCACGTGACCTCAGAACCTGGGAAGCTGTTGTATTCATCACACCGACTTGGTGTGTGCAGCCCAACTGGCTGGATACCTGGCCCTTTGGAAACAATCCAGTGTGATCCAGAAGAGTCCCACTCCTCTACTGCCCCTGGACACCTCCCCTGCCTCCCCACCTCTGGCTTGAAAGCATCCAAACATCTGGCAGACTTTAGGAGGCTGTTTCTTTGACAATCTTTGATTTAAAAACTGGTGGAAATTCTGGCCTCCGCATCTATGACATGAGCATCCCAAGTACACAGGCCCCCGGAGACCCTCAGGTCAGCATCTGCTTCTGATTGGGCTGGGGGGAGCATGCTTCCCCACTAACTCCCCTGGCTTCTGATTTATGCCCCATTTAGGAGGCCTGAGGAGCTGTGGCTTACAGGGTTGAGCCAGGATGGGGTGGTGGGAGAGCCCTGTCAGGCTGAGATTCTGACCTGTCTGGCTGAGCTCCCATCTAGTCAGTCTTTCTTATATACAGATCCCCAACTTGCATGGCCTTTGCCTTCCTGCTTGGTTCAACTCTGACTGTTTGCAGGCAAGCCTCCCTGCAAGGTGATGCTTACTGATGAGCTGAGACTCAAAGGAGGTCAAGGTGTGACTTGTCTTAATCTCATGGCTGGAAGCACCAGCTTAGCAGGTATTCAGATCTGGACACCAGAACCCTTCCTCCGATCCACTATGCTACCCTGTGCATGAGGGAGCTTTAAAATATGTAAGCAGGAGCCCCAGATTCCAGCCTCAGAGCCACCATGGTTGGCTCCTGTAGACAGAAACCTGAAGGCTTTCAAGCGAAAGCGCTGTCTCCCATTGCTTCTCTTCCTTGTTCGCTTTGCCACAGCCCTGCTGTCTCTTTCCTGTTTCTTCCAGCCTCACTGAGATCTAATTCCTTTACATCCTCCTATTTGAAGCCTATAGTGGAGTAGTTTTAGCATCTGGGTGGAGTTGTGCAGTGATCTTTACCTTTTTTTTTTTAAGAATAATTTCTTTTAAACTTTATTTTATGTGAATTGGTGTGAAGGTGTCAGATAGATCCCCTGGAACTGGATTTTTAGACAGTTGTGAGCTGCCATGTGGTTGCTGGGAATTGAACCCGGGTCTTCTGGAAGAACAGTCAGAGTTCTTAACCGCTGAGCCATCTCTCCAGCCCCTGTCTGAGATTTTCATTGTCCTTCAAGAGACCCAGTCCCCACTTACAGTCACTCCCACACACTCCTGTGCTAGCTAGAAAGTGCTAGCTACTTCCTTTTTCTATAGACTTGCTGTTCTGAGCACCGATGCATCTGAAACTATGGTCTTCCGTGTGTGTGACTGCTTCTTAATATTTCAAGATTTATCCATGTTATGTCATAAATCAGTACTCCATTCCTTTTTCATGACCAGATAATATTTTGTTGTATGGATGTACTGGTTTGTTTATCCATTCATGGTCTTTTGCTTTGATTCTACTTTGGGAGTCTTATGAATAACGGTGCTGGAACTGTTAGTGCTTCCTGCGGGGGCCCTTCTTGTGGGGTTTCCTGACAACACCGAGCAGGCTTCCCTCAAGAAGTCTTCTGTGAATGCTTCTTGTCTGCTTACCACTCCACGGTCCGCTTCACACCTCCACCCACATCGCCCCCTAATCATCTTTTGCTGGGCGTTCCCAACTCTTCTCAGCTTTAGGTCTGTCTTCTCTTAAGGGGAAGGGGGCTAGGTCTCACTCTGTAGCCTAGGTCAACCCAGAATTCACTATATAGCCCAGACCATCCTGGGACTTGCAGAAATCCTCTTGCCTCTGCTGGGTTACAGGCACCAGCCACTGAGGTGTCTGCATTGACCTTGTCATCCTGAGATTATTACGCACTTGTGTGAGCATGCGTGTTTCCCCTCTGATCTGTGAACGAGCATTGCGTGAGAGCAGGGCTCTCCTGCCTCTTGCTCGTTCTCAGCCGAACCTTCAATGGCTGCATACAGAAGGTACTCAGTAAGCAACTGAATGGATGAAACAGAGACTTTGTGATGAAAGTTCCTGTGCTGCTTTAAAAGCTCCCAGAGTTCTTCTCCCAGAGCTGCCACAGAGACAGCTTCTCAGCTTTGTCCTCATTCTCATCCATAGATGAGCAGGGACCAAGCAACAGCCTCCCAGGGCATCATGGCATGAAATAAGAGCTCCACGGCTCCTGTGAGTGCATCCTTGGCCTGGAAACCTTATTGGAGTGGTTAGGGTCTGAGCCCAAGCCCTGGAGCCCTCAAACACTCGGCTCGGTCACCTTCCTCCATAGGCCAGTTAAACAAGCAATAGTGAAAGCAGAGAGAGTGAGTTTCTTCACGGTGGTCATGTCGGGAAGAGGAACAAATAAAGAGGTTCAGTGATTTCCCAATTCCATCTTCAGAGTCCTGACATGAGGTCTAATTAGAGGGTGAGAGGTATGTATAGCTGAGCGGTCCCTGTCCCCCCCCCCCCCCCCCCCCCCAGTGCCCAACACACATTGGTTCATTCTTGTCTGGGTTCTGGTGAACTCTGTAAGGTGGTCTGACAGGCTGTCAGAAATCTCTTCCTGGAAAACAGGCACCCCCTCTGGCTGGCACCAGGCCCAGACTTTTCTTTGTCCAGCATGTGGTTCTGGAGGAAGTTGCAATTCCTTGGCGCCCATTGCTTCAATAGTCTGATAGCCAGAAGGAAGGGTATGAGTTTGGAATCAAAATATCCCTTCCCCTGTCAGAACTGTTCTAGGAGCTGCTTGAAAGCTCCTTTATACCCCGCAGTATTTTTTTGACTCTGTCCTTCCATCTGTGCGGTGGGATGGATAGGCTATTCCTCCTTCCTGGGTGGTTAGGAGCCTCAGCATGGACAGGCGAGTACCAGGTCAGCACCAGCTTCAGTGTCTTTGCTCTGTCTTGCCAGAGCAGGTAAGTGTGGAGACAGAGTACAGGGCTGGACAGGATGGGGACCAGAGCACAGGGCTGGGCAGGATGGGGACCAGAGCATAGGGCTGGACAGGATGGGGACCAGAGCACAGGGCTGGGCAGGATGGGGACCAGAGCATAGGGCTGGGCAGGATGGGGACCAGAGCATAGGGCAGGACAGGATGGGGACCAGAGCATAGAGCAGGACAGGATGGGGACCAGAGCATAGGGCTGGACAGGATGGGGACCAGAACATAGAGCAGGACAGGATGGGGACCAGAACATAGGATTGGATGGGATGGGGACCAGAACATAGGATTGGACGGGATGAAGATCAGAGCATAGTGCAGGATAGGATGGGGACCAGAGCATAGGACTGGATAGGATGGGGACCAGAGCATAGGGCTGGACAGGATGGGGACCAGAGCAACCACAGCCCCTAAGTGGGCTCGGGGAGGGGATAATGACCCCGTTGGGTCAGCAAGGAAACAGCCTCTCAAGGGAGACTCAGATAAGGGGCCCAGCCTGCTTCCTTCCTGTCTCCCAGAATCCCAGCTTGTTTCTGTATCCTCCTCTTCTGCCCTCATCCTCTTCGCAGGCTTAATTGGGCGGCTGTAGAGGCTCCACAGGCACTTAACCTTCTCTGAGGCCTCTGGGGAGAGAATTAGTGCTAATCCTCGGCTGCCTCCCTGCCTGGCTCAGGAAGTGTCAGAGGGCAGAGCCAGGCCACTGCCTCCCAGGGAGACAGAATCCTTGCCTTTCTGTCCTGCAGCAGTTGGGGACAAAGCCCAGCCAGTCACTGTTCTTCTGCCCCCTTCTTCCTCTGATCCCAGACCAGTCTGAAGAAGAATGCAGTGGGTACCAGGGTCATTACACTTTCTAGTGGAAACTTTTCTGACGGGAAATGGGCAGGGGTGATGGGTGAGTTCATAAAGTGCTTGCCATGCAAGTATAAGGGCCTGAGTTCAGATCCCTGGCTCCCAGCTGGGCACAAATCTCGGATCTCATCTCTGGGGAGGCAGAGAGAAGGGGATCCCTGAAGCTCACTGGTCAGCCAGGCTAGCCCCACCCATGAGCACTGGATTCAGTGAGACCCTCCCCCTCAGAAAAACAAGGCAAAGAGGGACCGAGGAAGACACATCCTCAAACTCTGGCTTCTGCACAGGCACCCACCCCTCTCCATATACTTCTGCATTCATAAAGATGAGCATATGCCACAGACCCGCCCAGTATACCTCAATATTAATATGCATAGGTATGTGTGTCTCATGAGTATGTGTACCATGTGGAGGCCAGAGGAGGTTATCAAGCATCTTTATCACTCCAGCCTTTGTTCTTTGAGACAGGGTCTCTCACGGAACCTGAAGTTTTCCTGTCCATCTCAGTTGCTCAAATTCTGGGACTAAGGGAATGCCCAGCATTACTCAGCTTGTTAAGTGGATGCCGGGGATTTGAACTCAGGCCCTTGTGCTTGCACAGTAAGTGCCCTTACAGAACCTTCTCATCAGCACCGTTTTCAGCAAGCTAAACCTTACATTCTTCTGTGCATACTGAACTTCCAAATTTGATGTGTATACTTTGACAGCAAATCTCAACTTGCATACTCATGTTTTCCTAGAAATATTGGATCTGTGTTTAGCTCTCATAAAGCTGAAATAGTTTCAAAAAAAAAAAAAAAAGTCATCCCAGAGCCATATAACAGTTTCCCACAGTGGCACCAAGCATCAGTGTTTTAGGTTAACTTTAAATTAATTACAATGAAATATTCTGAGTGTCTCAGCTCATCGCTTATACTCACCCCTTATCAAGGTTTGGGAGACCCCAGGGAACTAGTCAGTACTGTGTATGGTGAAGCAGCTCTAGCCCTGGTCTGGAGTTCCTACAGCTGTTTCTACAGCTTTCCCCAGAAAAGTGGGAGGTGTAGAATCAGAAGAGGTAGAAACTTGGCCTCTAATTTGTTGTGTGACCTGAGTAAGGTGCTTTTGTTTTTGTTTTCCTAGATAGGGTTTCTCTGTGCAATAGCCTGGCTATCCTGGAACTCACTTTGTAGTCAGGCTGGCCTCGAACTCATGGAGATTCTCCTGCCTCTGTCTTCAAAGAGCTGGGATTAAAGATGTGCAATACCACCGCCCTACTGATCAGGGTAAGTTTTTTGGTCTCTGAGCCTTTTCTTTCCTAGCTGTGAAACACTTTCGTTCAAATACAGTAAGTTCTTCCAGCGCCATGGTTCGAGCTAGGCTTTAGGAGTGCACTGTGCAGGTCCCCTGTGTTCTTTTCTCCATTTCAGGGGTAGGAAACTATGTGGTGACAACAGCAGTTGTCACTAATGTTTGTGGAGCCCCGACTATGACAGGTATTGCTGGGAGTCCTGACAGAGGCCAGCACCTTTTCATAACCAGATACCTTCATGGGTGGGCGGTGCTGGCATCTCTGATGGAAATCTCACTACCTTATCTGAGGTCACTCAGACTGTCAGAGGATGGATTTGAACCTAGGCTGCCTGATGACATGCACAGTCTTGCATCACCCCTCATTCCTGTGAGAACTGGAAGCTGTGGGGCTGGGGGCTGGGAAGAGGAAGTGGAACAAATGAGGAGGGGCTGCTGTGGTAGAGAGGGGCCTGCCCTCCAGTATCTCCCGTGGCTTTGTCCAGTGCTCTCTCTGCTCTGGCTTGGGAGGTGGAGGGAGGCAGAGGGAGGCCTTCAGTAGGGTACGATGGGCCACATGGCCCAGCTCAGATCTGCTCTGCAGTGTGTGGGCAAGTCTGGTCACAGCTGCTGGCACAGCCAAGCCTGCCAGGCCAGTGTGTCACATGGGCTGGGAGTAGTGGCTGAGCTGAAGCCCAGGACCTGGGCCAGGGACCCCAGCCAGCAGGGCAGCAGGCTTCAGCTTTAAACCATGCTTCTGCCTCTGTTTGTGTGTTTTCCTGGTAGGGGCCATGTCTTATCCTTCCCTCTGAGAGCCTTTCCCGACCCTGTTCTGCCTTTCCCTTCTTCCTTACCACCCATCCACCCACTTGAAATTTGTTAATGGTATGGTAGATGCTACCCTTGACAAGTTCTATGCATGCTGGAAGATGCTCCAGCCCCCTGTAAATGTTACAGTTATTTTTTTGTTTGTTTGTTAGTCTTTGAGCCAATTTCATGGAGGCCAGGCTGGCCTCATATTTGTTCTATAGCCAAAGATAGCCTTGAACTTCTGATCTTTGTGCCTCTACCCCCTAAGGGCTGGGATTATAGGTGTGTGCTACGATGCTCGCTTTATGTGGTGCTGGGAATTGAACCCAGAACTTTGTGCATGCTGATCAAGCACTTTGTCCACTGAGCTATAGTCCTTTTATGTTCTGTTTGGATGGACCCATGAGTAAACCTATAATGTAGGATTAGAGAGGAGACGTGAACTCTAGGAGTAATACTGAGTTTGGGAAATGAGGTGTGCTCTCTATATGGAACAACGAGAGACCCAGTTTGTAGACAAACAATGTATTTTTTGGCAGATGTCTGTGTCTCTGGGATGCAGAAGGATTCAGGCCTATGGGTAAAGTATATAGTTCTGGCTTGTCCAGCTAATCACTGCGGCTCTGTTATAGCAGTGCTTGCTCGGAGGGTCTCCTTGCTTGGTTCATCCTCTGTTCTATGTAGAATCGTCAGACCATGAGAAGGGATCGGGTGCTGCGGTTTGCAAGGGCCATGTCCTCTACAGGCTTGGCCATGGGCTGCTCAGCTGGTGGTACTGTTTTGGAAGGATGTGGAACCTGTCGGAAAGTAAGCCTGGTTGTGGAAGTTGGTTATAGAAGGCCAGCCTGGGGTGTTATATCCTGTTTCAGACTCAAGCTCTCTCTGAACCCTGGTTTGCGGAGCTGGTTTGTATTTTGACTCATGTTTCCACTGTCATGAGCTGTGTCATGCCTTCCCCTCCATCATGGTCTGTACACGCTCAAACCCTGAGTCAGAATAAACCTCCCTCCCTTAAGTTGTTTCTGTTAGGCATTTTGTCACAGGGGCAGGAAAATAACATACCAGGGGACCAACTTCCTGCTGCAGTAATAATGGCATGGAGTCAGGGATGAGCAGGAATGGTCCCCCTACCACCTTCCCATTTTCCCTTGCCCTTTCTTTTTTCCTTCCTTCTTTCCTTCCTTCCTTCTTTCCTTCCTTCCTTCCTTCCTTCTTTCCTCCCTTTCTCCCTTCTTCCCTCCCTTTCTTCCTTTCCTCTCCCTCTCTTCCTTCCTTCCTCAGCTGTTTACTGAGCATCTATTAGGTCTCCCAAGGCTCTTGAGTCCAGTGTAGGAGACCTTGTTCATGGAAGCCTATGCTTTACCCTTTGTGTAAAGAGTAGGAAGGGCAGGGAAGGTGCTGAGAGCCTCGAGGAGGGTCCTGCCATGCTGTTATGTAGACTGTTGGGGCTAGGAAGGCACGGGGGTTTGGGAGGGAGAGCTAATGGAGCCCTGAGACATGGGTGGATGCTATGCGGATGAAAAAGGCAGGGAAAATGGTCCAGGGAGAGGCAGCTGTTTGCACAAAGGCAAAGAGGCAGAAGAATCGAGACACTTGCACACTCACCTACACTGTGGGCGCACAGTTGTTCTTGGAAGAATTTGCCTGGGGAATCCTACAGAGCTGGGAGAGGGGAGACAAATGAAGGGTCTGATAAGTTCTGATAAGGTAGATTTTACTGGAGGATCCCTGGGAAGCTTTTAAGCGGTTACAAGCCACAGAGTTAAGAGCTTCAGTGTTTATTTTAGAAGGACCACGTTGCCTTCATTTCAGTAATCGAGAGAAGGGGAAGTGAAGCCTGTGAGGCAAAGGAAGGGACAGTTAAAAGACAAGGGTAAGCTGGTTTGACCTAGAAGGAGAGACTCGCAAGGGAGATGGAGAAATGGATAGAAACCAAGGCCAAGATCAAGGCCATTGACGCCAGTGACTGGGAGAGAGAAGGGTCTCAGCTCCACGGTGTGAGCAACTGCACAGGTTGGTGGGAGCTGGGAGTTTGGGCTAGATGAAGATCCGGGGGTCTTAGCGGAACCCTACCATGGTAGTTTGGTTGCTGAAGCTGCAGGTCCAGAGATGGGAGACTGTGAAGTGAGGGAGAAGTTGGCAGTGGCTGAGGGAGAGTGTCATATGAGGGCATGAGGGCTATTTCGTGCCGAGACAGAGTTCTTGTCTTTTGCACTTGTCTGTGGTGTGAATTTCAGAAGTCAAGTCTCCTCTGGGATGTCATTTTCCTGGCTGTGAAGTGCTGAGATTCCTTCTCTGAGCACGGGCTGGGTGTCAAAGTAGGCGGTTGTTACCTCTTTCTTCACACACAGTAGTCCCGCTGTGGTTTGTTTTGTTGTTTGGCCTTTGCATAAGCTTTGATTTAAAGCGAGGGACCCGTGACTCTAGAGTCCACTGAGGGGATGACCTCTAATCCCGCTGCTCTGTGCTTTGGCGGGAGGAAGGGTACACCCTGCTGAGAGTTTCCCAATGCAGGTCAGGAGCAATCAGCGCAGACGGTCTAGCCAGAGACCCTCTCAGCCACTGTACCCATGAAGCCCTGAATGTTATACCTTCTCTAAGTCCCTGAGGGGGAACCAAGGCCATTTACCTCTATCCACACTTGCAGTTGGTGAGATGCTTGCTTGGGGTTGCACCAAGGACTCCGATGCCAGATCTCAGTGAGGATCAAGGACTATGATTGATTGGTAATGTCTGCTGTGGTCTCCAGAGAGCAGAGAGCTGTGTGCGCACTTCAAATCCTCTAGATTTAATCCAATCTTTGGTCTTAACAGTGACAGACACAAACTCACCTCATTTTCACAGTCCCCAGAGGCTCTTGTGTGCTTTCTCTTCTTTCTCCTCCTTTTGTTGTCGAGGACTTCAAAAGGTCCCTTTGGCCTACTTCCCCGTAGACTGGTCACTTCAGGAAATGAATAAGCTTTACTCTGGAGGAAGCCAGACCACTCAGTGAGTCCCCAGTCTTCCAGAATTAGGAGGTTAGTCATGCTGATCAGGTGGGCTCAGGGCCAGGGAAGCATTAGGCTTTTTTTTTTTTTTTTTTTGCAGAGACCCCAGCTGGGTCTCCAAGGTCATGCCAAGGAGGCAGTGACTGGGAGCTTTGACCCCACTTCCTGCATCGTGAGTTATAAGGTCTGGTGGCACCAATGAAATCGACGTGGGACAAAGAAAGGCAATGACACTGCTTCCCCAGGAAGGAGCCCTTCTGGTGCCACCTCCACACAAAGATGCTCATCACAGGAAAGAAGCGGGTGTCCCAGAGAACAGTGGAAAAAGCCAGACACAGAACAAGAAGACAATCAAAGCCACATTCTGCCCCTCACCCTAAGTATAGTCTTTAGCCATAGGTGAGGTGAGGTGATGTTGGGTGGCCTGGGTCATGGGCAGCTCCAGGGTTGCTATAGGGGATCTAGGCCAGGGAGTGACCTGTGTGTGGCTCGGGTAGCAGTTTTTGCCAACCCAGTTGGGAAGGGCAGAGTTTTCAGCAACTTGAGTTGGTGCTACTTGGTGATTGTCAGCAGGGACCCCTTGCTCCTTTGATCGTACAGTAGAGGGTGATGGAAGGCCTGGCACAGGAGAGCTGCTGGGGGTGGGTTGGGAATAACTGTGTCTAAATGATATTCATGTCTACCTTTGGAGGTCTGTTGTTCCTGGGAGGTGGGCTAGACACACCCCCACACCTACTTCTTTATCTTTGCTCTTGAGTGTGCAGGAGCCACAACACCTAGATGGGGAGGGATAGCTGGACCTAGAGATATGGCAGAATGCCTGCCATGTGGCAGGGTGCTTAGGACTTACTTGACAAGTCACACCTATCTCAAGGAGTTATTGAAGATTAAGTTAACGTGTGGAATGACATGTAACTGATTGTTGCAATCATTGGCCTGTCTACATGTGTGTCTGGATGTTCTTTAAAAATGCAGTGGTTAGAAACAGGGAATGCAGGACGTTCTTTCTAATCTGGAAGTGGAGTGTCTTGAGACATTCTATTTTTCTAAGGTTCTTAAACTTGAGGTTGCATTGGCATTACTTGAAAGGCTTGTTAAAACACAGATTGGGGTCCCCTCCCAGGAAACCCAGAGCAGGGTTGAGTACCTCTCAGAGGCTTTCAGATCTGCAGCTCCAAGTGGCAGATGACTTTGAACCTCATGTGCACACACTTGACCTCAACTGTGAGAACTGTTCCACTCTGGTCACACGACCCTTTCTACCAAAGCAAGAGCTAACCTAATCTTTTGCAATCAGACCAAAGAACTTGACAGGGAGGGGCGGTGACCTTACTCCCTTGTGGACTGATACCGTCTTACAACGGGCTGGGAAAATATCTGTTGAAGGGAAGGTAGGAGCTGGCTTTTAGGGGTCTTCATCAGGAAGTCTCTCACAGTAACATCACTTCAGGGACCCTCTTCTCCAGTTGCCTGGAGCCCCTGAGCAGGTGTCCCCTCTCTTTACCACAGCATCCGCCGTGCAACCCAGTGTTCCCCTGTTCTTGACTCAACAGTGATCTTGTGTGCATTTTCCTGTGTTGATAAATATTCTCCCATCACACTGCTCTCTGGGTTGCATAGTTCTCCCTTGTATGGATGTAAGTGAAGGAACAATGTGAGCCCAGTAGAACAGGAAGGGGGATTCAGTCTAAGGGGGCAGAGTGCCTTGGAGACTGTAATGAGGGATACAAGAACTTTCCTTTAATCTCTGTTCAGATATACCTATGAAAGCTACGTTTCCCTTTGGGTTGGATTTTTTTTGTTTGTTTTATTTGTAAAAAGTTTGTTTGTTTGTTTGTGACAGGGTCTCCTGTCCACAAACTCAACACATAGCCAAGGGGGAGCTTGGTCTTCTGATTCTCCTGCCTCTACCTCCTGAGCTCTGGGATGAAGGTATGTGCCACCGTGCCTGAGAAATGTAGTCATAGGGACAGAACTCAGGGCTTTGTGCATGTAAGGCAGGCACTCTGTCCAATGAGCTGAGTCCCCATACTGCCCCTTGGGGTTTTGTTTCTTCTCTGTTCACGTGGCTTCCAGCATGGTTGCCTACACTCTCTGGTCTCCAGGTACAGGTCCTGCCACGTGCCACGTTGCCAGTCTGTTTGCTTCTTAGTCTCTAGTGACTCGTGGTGATTGCCTTCTTATTGCTGCAACAGACTCTCCAGAGGAAGCAAAGTCCATGATGGTGGGGGAGGGATGACAGTCAAGTAGTTAAAGAAGTTTGGGCCGTGGTAGTGGTCTTGGCAGGTTAGACTTGGGGTGTCAACTTCAAGGCCCACCACTACAGGCCCATTCCAGCTAGCCGGACCACAGTCCCCAGGGCGCCACAACCTCCCCAAACAGGGCCATCCAATAGAAACCAAGTGTCCAAGCACACGAGCCTATGGAAGATGTTTCATGGGCAAACCATAACATAACCCTACAGGGACTCTGATTGGCCCCTCTAGGACCACATGGTTATGCCTATACCATGAAAGAGAAGGGCCACACTCCACTGTGATTGCCAGGCACTAGGGCAGTGAGATGCTTACGTCAAGGTGGGCCATGGCCACTCCCAGTGGTCCTGTCCTGCATGCCTTCCATTTGTCTCTCCATCTCTCCACTTACATCTGACTTCAGTTTCAAGCTAGTGAATCCATTTGGTTCCTGTGGACCTTTCTGGCCTCAGATCAGGGAGCTTTGACCTACTTAACCTCATCTCTCATCCATTAGGGATAATGGCTCACAGACCCATCACAGGCTTGTCTGCTGTCTCAGAACATTTAATCCTGACAGCGGGATTTGAGCAGAGGTAGGTTTCACCCAACGGGGTCTTATTGAATACCAGCAAGTCTGTTCATGATCTGAAATGCAGCTGAAAAAATAAATATAATTAAAAAGCTAACCCAGGCCAACGCTCTCTGATACTGTTTTACAGGGGCGCATAATGAAGGCTAAGCTCCATGCGTCAGCGCCAAAAAGCAAAATAAATTCTTGGAGTCGATCTGTTTCCTGCCTGCAATGCATTTGCCTGTTCCAAACAAATAGATTTGTGAATACAACACAATTAGGAAGGCTGAGGCAGTCAGAATATTGCCTGTCCAGAGAGGCAGAGTGAGGCTTCCATGTGCCCTGCTGGCTGGAGCCAGGGTCTGAGTGTGTTGTGACCGAGTCAATTATGGCTCTAGGCGCCCTTGCGTTCCTTGCCAAGACACGCTTTCTCGTCCCTTCTAGTTACTCAGAGCTCAGCCTTCTGTTTTGCTTCCTTCTCAGTGTTACTCATAGCCCTTTAGGCTCTTCTTCTTCCCAAACCTTAGGTTTATTTGTATGCCCCCTCCCCATTTCCCTCCAAATGGAACAAACCGTGGGCATGTATAGGTTTTAGAATGAAGGCCTGTTGGAATGGGACTAAGTGGTTTTGATGACAAGAGTGACCAGTTTGTGTGTGTGTGTGTATGCCAAGCTTTTGACATTTGTGGTTTTCTTTGCTACTTGCAAAAAATCCTGGGATAGTTTCATTTTATAGATAAAGAAAACCGAGGTTCTGAGAGGTCCAAAAGCTTCTATGAGGTCGCACAGCCAGAGAGTATATTATAACTAAGAATGCCAAAAGGCATAGAATCTAACTTAGTGGGGGCATTAAACAGTCAGACTGAATGGCCGTGGTGAATGGATACCCTGATGGAAGTGTCAGGCAGAGGCTGAAAAAGGCCACTCCAGAGATATCTCTGAGGACTGGGTTTCTCTCTGCTCTGCCTTCCTTCTTCCTCACACATCCCTCATACCATTGGTTTTAGGATCCCTGCTCTGGTCTTTTCCTTTATGAAGGGAGACAGTCAGGCAGCTGCAGCTTCACACTTCCCATCCCTTACCCACATCTGCCTGAGAAGGAGGGTCATTTGGTGGGACCCATGAGAGAAGGCTGAAGCTCTCTCCTAATGTCCCACTTGTTTAAGTGTCTGATTGGTCACTTTCCTTATGGCTAAAACCAACCTAAGCAATGATAGTTTTAGTTTGATTCACCGTGTGAGGGTATAGTCCAGCAAGGGAGGGATGTCTCGGAGACAGGAGTGTGAGGCCGCTGGTCACATCACATTCATAGTCGGGAAACAGAGAGGGATGGAGGCTGGTGCTCAGGTCTCTTTCTCTGTTCTGTTCATCATGAGAACCCAGGGAATGGTACTTACCTATAGTTAGGGTGGTCCCTCCTACCTCAGCTAACCCAACTCAGAAACCCCTCACAGACATGCCTGCATTTTGTTTCCATGGTGATTCTAAATCCCTTCACAATGACAATCAAGGCTAACCACCCTGAGCTACAGCACATGGCAGAGGGATGATATCAGGGCCCTTCCAGAATTGGGAGGGTCTTCAGCTTCCCAAGTCTATGGCTGAGCAGAAAGATGGGGGGTCACAAAGGGCCAACATTATCAAAATGGGAAATGGGCGGGAAGAAGATGGCTTGGCCATGCGGGAAGAAGATGGTTTGACCGTGACAATTGACCTGATACAGACACTGCATTCGATACAGATGCTGGCCATGAAGAGGTTTGCAGACCCAAGGTGAATACTATCAGACCTAAAGGGTGGCTTGGGCTGATGATGAATGCACTTACCCCCTGTTTACAAAGCCTGAATCAGAATGGGACTTGTAAATGCTCCGGGAACTCCGTAGGTGCTTCGGAGAGCGCAGACTGTGTCAGACACACAGCTTCAGCACAGGCCCCATGGATCATTTGGTAATGTCACAATGTTGTTGAGGAGATTCAAGAAAGTCCACATGCAGAATGCCTGGCCTGTAATGGAAACTGACCCAGGGAAGGCTCTGCCACCCAAGACACACCTGAACCTCAGTGTCCTAAGGACTAGCCTGGGGCTAGCCTGGGGCTTGTCTGTACAGCTGAGGCTGTACATTCTGGCTGTACATTCCAGTACCAGCACGGGCTTTAAACACTTTGATGTCCAGGCATCACTTCAAATCCAATTCATCAGTCTGTCTCAGGGGAGATCAGGGATCTGGAATCAGAACTTTTCAAAGTTCTCCCGACAATTCCTCAGAGTGGCCAAGGTAGAGATGCCTTACACACACTGCCTTCTGAGCCAGTGGCTGTTAGGAAGTTCCACTTTCAATACTTCTGGTGTGTGGTATGTGGCTGCAGTTCATGGACGGTGAGAGTCCCCCTCTGTAGACCCCACTTCTAGCACTGACGCTGAGCTACCTGGGAGGAGGAAATAAGTACTGCTGGCACAGTATTCAGCGGATGGAACTGAATAGCCAGGGAAGAGTTAGCTAGGCCTCCACAGCCTTGATCACAGAGGTGGTGTGGCGGTGTGGGACAGTGACCGGCTGCAGCTCTCTTCACACCCAAATGAGACGGGAATATGCAAAACGTTCTAAATCTGCTATGTGTGCCCGACCCCTGAGCACACGGGAAAGCCCCCAGACCCTTCTTAAGGGTCATTGTTATTTTATGTCATGAAAAGCAAGAATTTTGGATTGGGATGTAGCTTAGTTAGTAGACTGCCCACTTAGTGTGCAGAAGTGCTAGGGTCAAGTCCCATTAATTGGATGTGATAGTGTTGGGGAAGACTGCTTGTTCGGTCCTGGCTGCCCAGATCTGAAATAACCACTCAGAAACTATTATTTAAATCACTGCTTGGCCAATCACTTAAGCATATTTCTAGCTGACACTTATATCTTTGGTTAACCCATTTCTATTATTTTTTATTTTACTATGAGGATTGTGACCTACTGGCAAGGTTCTGGCTAGCAGCTCACGTCTTTCTCCTCTGGTGGCTCCATGGCTTTTTTCTGACTCTGTCTACTCTCTCTATATATATTTCTTTTATCCTGGCTTTACTCTGTTAAGCCATTGGCCGAAAGCAGCTCCTTTATTAACCAATGTCAATAAAACACATTCACAGCAATAGCAATAAAACATATTCACAGCGTACATCACCTCCTACATCAACAGTGCTGGCTTGTAATCACAGTGCCCAGGAGATAGAAGTAATAGGATCAAAAGTTCAAAACCATCCTTGGCAATACAGCAAGTTCAAGGCCTGTTTGACTGGCTCAACAACAAAGCAAAACAGAAACCTAACAACAACGAATTTTGAACTGCAGTTGTTAAGATATTAAAAAGAAAAGCCATGCACTTTGTTACGGTATTGGATATTAAGATCTAGCAGTGAGTCTAACAGCTCTCGGTGTTGACAGGAATGATGGGCAGACAAGATAGGTGTACCTATCGTACCTGGTCCCCATAAAAGGACATGTGTGATTTCTGTTTGGTGATAGAGTCAAAGGTGCTGCCGTGCCTCCTGTGGTGTTACTTGTTCTTGTGAGCGCGCTGGCTTTGGATTAGAGGTTAGTAGCATCATTTCTCTGCTGAACTGTGTCCCCAGACTCTACCCAAAGATGCCTTGGGTTCTGTAGCCTTAGACTAAGACGAAGGCCCCTTGGGTGGAGGATTGGGGGAGAACAAGGAAGAGCTTTGATGCCATGGTGGAAGTCAGAACCCCATCTGTACCGTTTCTTCATCTGAAGACCTTGCCTGGATCCTGAGGGCTGAGACCCTGTGTGAAATATGGATGTCCTAAGGTTTGGGGTATGCAGAGAAGGAACCTAAACTTCAGAATGAAGTTTGGCAAGGTTCTTTGGATGTATGGTAGCCAACCAACCAAAATAAATAAGACAAAAACCAAACCAAAGAGGTGATCAAATAAAAGAAAGCGTAAATTACTTTCTGTCAGGTAAAAATAATTCAAATTAACCAACCCTCTTTGGCAGTTGGTATCTGCAGAGAGAAGACATTGACATGCATGTCCCCCCAAATACAGCAACCCATAGTTCTTTGGACTTTCTTTGGCTCTGCAATTCTAATCCTCTTACACCCATTACCACTTGCTCTCCCAGAACCTCCAGAATATTTCATAGTCTAGAATGTGCAAGGGCAGTTCCCCAGTTTCCTCGTGGACACCCCAATTTTTTTAGGAAGCCTGACTGTTTTTACCAGGCTGGTCAACAGGTTTTAGCAGTAAGCCACACCGCACCCCTTTCTTTCCCGCCAGTTGGTTTGCCCTTCTCTCCACAGCCTGCTTGTGGGTGGGGAACGTTTTCTTCACTATCTCCAAGCTGCTTCCCAAACCTGTCCTTAAGCCCTGGGACTTCTGATATTTCCTGGGAAGTGCCCTACTGCTGGGCTCCATCTCTAGCTTCGGGCAGAAAAAAGTTGATTCTGTGGAAGATTGAAAAGACCACACAAAATGCAGGCAGAGAAAGGCCGCCTGGGAAGCCCCTCCCAGGCGGGGAGGGCCTGGTAGGGCCTGGCTGGAGCAGAAAGCTGCCCAATCTTTTTCTAGCCCTTCAGCTTCCACGTTTGATGTGTTGGTTCACAGCCAGGATGAGCCTCAGGCAGAGAAATGCTACCTGTTGGGACCCGCGGCTGCACCCCTTCTCACCCCCTGCAAAGGTCTTTTCAGTAAGCGCTGGTGAGATGAATTAATGAGACTTGTGTAGGTGTGATGCTTACATTCCGCTGCAGAGCAGGGCTCAGAGCTACCCATCAAGCCCAGTTGTGCTGAGACTCCCTTCTGGGCTGGCTGGTACTTCCTCGGGTTTCCTAACAGGCTTTTGTGGGTTGGTTTGAATGTCTGCCGTGCCAGGGAGGCCTCGCATTCCTCCGGCGTGCGGCTGCCTTGCCTAGCGGGGCTGGGAGGAAATCTGTTGGCAGCGTCCCTTTGTGAAGGCGGAAAGCCGTGTGGGAAAGGCTGCTGTTAATCTGAGCATCTCCCCCGGGCCTCCTCCCCCTACGAGGAGGGCTGAGATAAAGCCTCCCGGTGCAGCGGGTGGCAATTAGGACCCGCTGCTTTTACCAGTGCTTTTATAGTTGCCTATACCATGGGCGATAGCAAGATGCGGGTGGGTGGGGCGTGGGTGGGGCGCGGGGGTGGCAATAGTCGTGACCTAGCTATGCTGCTCTTCACACGCACACTCGGGACCACTTGTGAAATGCTGTGGTAAGGAGAAACAGACGGAAATGATCCTGTCTGTGGCTTACAAGTTCCCAGAGCTTCATGTAGAGTTGCGTGATGTTTTAGGGCTCAGGACTATGAGTATGACCATGTGGGCAGAGACAGCAGCTGTTACTGATTGTGCAGTTGCTAAGTCCTTTCCATGTATTATTACAGTTGATCTTCATGATAGGTCTGTATGGAGGTTCTGTCCCAATTCCCAGTGTTCAGATAAGGAAACAGGCTTGCAAGGGGTTAGGGATGAGCCAAGGCCTTCCAGTAGATGTGGGGTTTGAATTTGGGCCCTTGTGCCAGTATGATTATTGTCCTTACACTGTTTTGAAATTCCATTCTCTGTAGCCCAAGGTTGGCCTTGAACTCACTACATAGCCGAGGATAACCTACAACTTCTGTTCCTCTGGTCTCTACCCTCTGAGTGCTAGGGTTACAGGTTTGTGCCACCACCCCCAGCCTTATGTGATTCTGGGGATCAAACCCAGGGAGCTGTGCACAATAACCACTGAGCTACACCTCCACCTGCTTGGTGTCCTTATTAATAGAGAAATCTAGACATAAGCAATCTCAAATAGAGTGATGCCAGGTAGAGTTGTGTACCTACACGCCAGGGATCATCATGGGTGGTGTCACTGGTGGAGCTGGGGAGGGTAGATATTCTGGTTGGTGCCTGTAAGAAGGATCAAGGCCTTGCTGCATGGCTGTCACTCTGCCAATGTAGCCACCAGTTCAGAAAAGCAGCTTCTACTGTTGGAAGTCATCTGTTTGGTTCCAACAACCCTAGAGTGTGAGGACAGTGCCTGGGGTGGCAGGTGCTGTCGGTCTTGTCCTCCTCCTCAGGCTGCCCTGGAAGCTGCTTGCTTGCTGTTCACAGCATGGTTCTTGCTCTTGTCCCTGGGTTTCTGGGCTTGCTGCTTGCTTGAACACAGAAGCAAGCCCAGCTGGAACGGAGCAGGCTACAGTGAGTGCCAAGATGAATGTCCTGAGGATGGAGGGATGGCGCACCTAAGACCCACACTGGGTGCTTATGTCTGCCTTTAACTCCAGCCCCAGGGGGAGCTGATGATTTTTTCTGGTCACCTAGGGCAACCCCCCCCCATACACATAATTAAAAATAAAAAGGACTCTCTTTTAAAAAGAAAGAATGAATGTCCCTGGGAGCTGTCCTCAGCCATTGAGGAATGGGAGTTTGTGGATGATTGCCCAGCTCCTTATCCTTCCGGATTCAACCCCATGTGCCCACAGTGATAACCCATTAGTTACACGCTGGCTATTGGCCTCTTGTCATTCCCATTTTCCTCCTTATTCAACCTGCCATGTATATACAATACTTATGTCCAAGGTCCAGTCTCTAGCTTTACTATGGCAGAGACCCAAGAAACAGACCCAAGGGGCATGGAATGATCCAATGTTGGTAAAACCTCACCAACATTTTAATTTAAAATCAAATGCCAGCATCTTTGAGCAAAGAGCGTCTGTCCCTCTATATTTTGAAGATCATGAAGACATTTGAAGATGATCCAGGGTTGAGGAGATGGCTTGGTTGGTCAAATGTCTGCCACACACATGAGGATCCTGAGTTTATATCCCCAGCACTGTGAAAAAGCCAGCTGTGGCAGCTTTACATCTGTAAGCCCCAGTGCTGGGGGCATCAGGGTAGGGGACAGAGATAGGAGGATCTCTAGATCTCATTGGCGAGCCAGCCTAGCTGGTTTGATGAGCTAGGTTAAAGGGGAGACCATGTCTCAAAAATTAAGTTGAGGAGTAATTGAGGAAGACATTTATTGTTGACTTCTAGCTTCTCTACACACATGTGCATGCACACACACCCTATACACACATACACACATACACATAGTTCCAATATCTTGAGAGAAGGGGGAAGATGGCAGGGATGGTAGTCGGGGGAAAGGGCTTATTAATGAAGATTCTTGGGCACAAATCTTGGGAAGGATGCCCATGTGGTGTAACTGCTCCCCACAAAATGACAGAGAAGGCAGCACTGTGCTTGCTTGCGGGAGGGCAGCACTTGAGGCAGCGTTCATGATGGGAGACTGAACTCCTTTTTTATTCTGGTACAGGGTTTCCCTGTGTACCCCTCACTGTCCTGAAACTCACTATGTAGACCAGGCTGGTCTCGAACTCAGAAGTCCTGATTTCTGCTTCTGCCTCTTGAGTGATGGGATTAAAGGCATGTACCACCACTGCCCAACTGTGAGCTTGGACTCTTAAAGACAACACAGACCAGGGCAGTGGCGAGGTAAGGTTGAATGGGGTAGGCTGTTCTTTCTTGGGAGTCCTTCAGTCCACATTGAGCTAATATGGCAGATAGGACAAAGAAGTAGCGTGGGTGAGTGGTGAGATTGTGGGGTAGGGCCTGATGTCACACTCAGGCTGGATTCTGTACCTAAGCTAAGACTAGAATTGTATGAAACAGACTCAGGTCACCTGGGCAGCCCATCGCCACACTATAGAATAAGATCTTGTGTGCCAATCCTCCCCATCAAACTTAAATAGAAGTAGCTGGTTATCTGTGGATCTCTGTAGCTTGGATTTTCCCTTTACAGGTGGCCAGCTGAGCTCACAGAGCAGACTCTGGTTATTTCAGCAGATGACAGAGAGCTATGCCAGTCCCTGCCATCCCTGCCATGAATGACTTGCCTATGTTGCTTCTAAGCAACCCACATATATCTTCAGGGGTTCTGCAAATGACTGATCCCTGACATATCCCTTTAGGGCTTCTGCAAGTGAGCTGATACTCGACATTCTTTTCTGCTTAAGCAAGCCTGAACTTGTGCTGTTTGGCTTGCAAGCCCTGTCTGATGAGGGCTCTAGTGACTTACGGGTCTCAACAATCGGCCGTAATTATTGAACATTCACCATGCAGCTGGTCACCCCCACAGTCACATAGCAGAGTGGCTATTCCGTGGGCACCTGGGCCAGTTCCGAACACCTGACACCCAAATTGAGATTTTTCACCTTCCCTAAGACCTGTCAGGCCTTTGATGTCCCTGTGGTGGTGGTGGCTGACAGATGCTGCCTTATATTTTGAGAGAGAATCTATGCATCTCAGACTGGCTGAGCATGACCTTAGCCATCTGACCCTTCTGCTTCTGCATCCTGCATGCTGGGATTACAGGCACAAGCTACCACCCTGCAGCATGTATGCAGGTTGGGCTTGGAACCTAAGGTATTGGATGCGCTGGGCAAACATTGCCAGCTGATCTAGATCTCAAACCCAGGCAACTGTATATTATGTACACGTGTCCTGATGAAAACTCCCCTCTGTCTTTCCCCGTTTTACCTAAGGTGGACATCTTCAGATGGAAGAAAACCACGTCCAGGTCCTCAGTTCAGTGCGTTGAACGTTGGAATGCCAGAGCAGGAAAGCTGGGAAGAGAATCTTCAGTTTTCCACTTTTCTTGGCATCTAGGTTGTGCTCCAGTTAGGAGTCTCCCCTGCAAAGTGCACCCCCAACAGGCTGTGCCTGATCGGCTTCTACAGTGTGAGTTCGCTCTGAGCCTGACAGTACAGTGACCACGCTGCAGAGGAGGCCTGGTCCTCACAGTATGTAGAGGATCCAGAACGAGAAATACCAAGCTAGCACGTGGTGAGCATTTACTGTCTGCCAGACATTGTGTCTGCGTACTTTCTCCCATTAGTGCAGACCACATGTTATTGTCAAGACCCAAATGCTAGGTAGAACATGTGTCAGGGCTACACAGAGGAATTGGCCCCGCAGAATCATGGCCAAGGGTGGTCAGGCTGGGCACATATGTCCAGTGCCTTGCTCTTCAGCAGGCTTCTGAGACAGTTCCCAGGAAGGCTCCCCTTAAATCCTCCCATTGATTTTTTACTCAGGTCTGGATTTCTCAGATGTCACATGAAGAAACACGTGCCCACCTGAGAAAAAATATGGAAGCTCTCTGTCCATGACGGAAGTCTTGCACAACTCACTGCTGCCTCCCCCACCTCCTTCTCTGGAGAGAAGAGGGAAGGATGGGTGTCTAAGGGACTGACGGTTGGACAGAGCTGGTCCTGGCTCCAGCTCCTCCAAGCTACCCTTGGCTCGCCCTGCACCTGTCCTCCTACCTAGATGGGACTCCGCCAGGCGGTGCAGAACTGGGCCCCAGGCTGGTTGGGTTCTGAGCTGAGTCACACCCTCATTCCCTTTTAATTATTCAGGACCTGACACACTGCCTGGGAATACATCACTCAGAGTACATGGTGGTGAAGATTAAATATTAGAGGCAAGTCTTTTAATTAATTTTTAATGTGTTCTTTAGAACAATTCTTCATACCTAACCACACGCTGAAACAGAGTACTTAAAAGAAAAATTAATGTTCAGGGTCTCAGGGGTTTGTGGCTCCAGATAGCCCTTATTTTTTGGTTACCTCTAAGCTCCAAGTCAGAGGGTACCATTTGTGGCTTGGAAAAAAGATGACAGGTATCCCATCTGGGACTGTCCCAGTGAATATATGCTTGCTGCAATGTAGGTATTCATTCCTCAGAGTTGTAAAGCATTTGCTCACCCTATATAAAAACAGTCGCTCTCCTTTCCCTTTCCTATCAGACATAACTAGTCAATTACAGCACCTTTTCTGTGCTGATTCCACACAAGTGTTCTCTGCATAACCTTCCGAGCAGCCCACTCTGGACAGCCACCTCATGTGGTTAAAACAGTTTTGAGATGAGCCATGCTTTTTTTCTTGAGAAGGAAGTTTATATCAAACACACACACACACACACACACACACACACACACACACACACACTGGTTTGGCTTCTCTGAGGGAACATAACTGATAGAAGGAGTGGGGTATTTATTATACCTCCTCCCCCATATTTTAGAGTACCTGCTGGGGAACACACTGCCTTGAGTTGGGAATAAATATCAATAGTTTTAACCTGGGCATAGTGCCACACATCTGTAGACTCAGGAAGCTAAGAGAATTGCAGGTTCATGGTCAGCCTGGGTTTCCTAAGGAGACCTTGTCTCAAACAAACAAAACTGGACTGGGGAGATAGCTCAGTGGTTAAGAGCACTGGCTGCTCTTCCAGAGGACCTGGGTTCAATTCCTAGCACCTACATGGTAGCTCACAACTGTCTGTAACTCCAGTTCCAGGGGATTTAACACCCTCATACAGACGTACATGCGGGCAAAAAAACACCAGTGCACATGAACTAAAAATAAATAGTTAAAAAACAAACAAAACCTGTGAGTCTGAAGAATGTTGTGTCTGCTGCTGCTTCATAGGCCCCTTTCCTCCCTTCTAATAATTGCACGATTTAAAAATCACGGCTTTCAATTCACTCAGTGTTCTAACCTGTCTGAATGGGGGTAGAACAGGGGCAGAAGTATTTCCTGGGACAGCTGGCACCCAGTGCAAACCACTTGGTGCTGAGTGTCATCTCCAGGCTCAGCATTAGTCATGAACTCTCTTCTCTCTGCTACCTGCATCCTTCCCAAGGCTCTTGGGCTTCCTCACAGCAGGGACACTAAAGTCTTGAAAGACAGAGTGGAAGCTGTCCTTCTTGAAAAGCGAGCTAGGGGCCTTCGTTCCATCATGTCTTCCATACTGTGTGAGTTGACAGTCACAGGCTTAACAAGGAAAGATGACCAAAAACTTGAATCAACTGCATGGTTCCTTTGTTCTCCATTCTGAGATCAAGATAATCTTTAAATACGCAAGAACACTCCCATGTTGCCGATGGTGGATCCGAGGCTCCGAGTGACTTCCCTGTATGACTTGCCCATAGCAAATAGGTCGTTAATGAGCTGTCCACTTGAAACAAAGGAAGGTCATGACATTCCTTTGAGTTTCTCAGAACTAGCATAGCAAGAGACAGACCTCAAGGTCAGAGGGCACAGCCTGTACCAGGATCCATCCTTGGAAGCTCAGCTCTGACGTTTGCTGTCTGTTGTGTTTGGCATGTCATGTCTGCTCAGGTGCCCATGCCGTCCCAAAGTCTCTTTCAGTTCCTCATTCACATGCTGGTTTCTGATTCTCCCTGCAAGCCCGACCCTATGCTGGACTTAGGGACCACAGGGAGAATGTGACAGAGATGGCTCCGGTATCAAGTCTCCAGGGAAGACAGCGAAGGTTGACAGCTGAGCTGAGGAAAGGTGATAGCTGTGAGAAGAGCTAGGGGAAGAGAATCCACGGGAGGCTGTGGGCAGATGGGAGCTGACTTGTCACAGGGTTGGGACAGGTGTCCCAGAGGAAGCGACACTTCCCCGAGATCTAATGGTAGAGATAGATGTTCCAGGCAGACGCCATATGCTGCAGACAGAGCTCCCAGGAGCTCAGGACGGAGGTGGCTGGTCACCGAGGAAGGAAGGGCCCCATAGGGCAGGACTCCACCAGGACGGATGCCCTACCAGTTTTGTTATTACCATGAGTCACTCTGAGAACAACGGCAGACATCATGTTTGGGAAAGATGGACCCAAATGCAGCTTTGGAAGGGGTGAGGAGGGGGAATACACACAGGGAGGATACCCCCACTGACCGATGAAGCTTTTCCTGAACCAGCATGGTGCTGCCCCCCTCCCAGTTCTTCATAGGGTCGTGTTCAGCTGGAAGCCACGCAGCTGGTACTCTGCTTGCACACGCCCTCCGAGGCTCCTCCTAGGATGCTTCAGGGTCTAAAAAGCAAGGTCGAGTAGAAGGAGCAGAGTTGAGAGGTGTCCTGGGGACAGATGCAGCACTGCTGCTCTCTTTAGGCCTCCAGAGTGTTTGCTTAGACTGGGGGCTCCAGCTGTCTCCTCCTCTCCTGGCAGTCCAGGCGCTGCCCAGCTGGTTTCTCTCTAGCCTCCAGTTGTGGGCAGGAAGGGAGGAGCAGGGAAGCTGCCCTGCTTCCAGAGGGCACAGCTCAGAACTGTCTGTTTCACTTCCCTGTTCATGGCGGGAGGCAGTCTGTGGCCACATGCGGCTGCCTGGGTTGCTGCCCTGTGATCTTGGTGCTGGGAGGCTGTGTGAGTGGCCTGTGGCCAGCGTTTGAGGTTCTATCAGGGCAGAAGGGAAGGCAGATGGTTGTATTCCCCTTGGAGGATGAGAGGTTTCAGGGTCTGGTGAGAGCCAGAGCAGTATGGGCTTTGTGGCCAGATGGGAGCCCCAGCTCCACCAGCTCCTGGCCAAGTGGCCTTGGCCAGATTGGTGCTGCTTAAGGCTTGTGCAGCTGGGTATGAGCTGGACGCACTATTCATTGCACAGGGCTCTAGAAATGCAGGGTCTGCTCTCAAAATGAGGGCAGAATGCACAGTGCATGGTGTACTGGGGGCTCCTTATTTATTTATTTATTTATTTACTCTATTATTATTATTATTATTATTTATTATTATTATTTTGGTTTTTTAAGACAGGGTTTCTCTGTAGCTTTGGAGCCTGTCCTGGAACTAGCTCTTTTAGACCAGGCTGGTCTTGAACTCACAGAGATCCACCTGCTTCTGCTTCCCGAGTGCTGGGATTAAAGGCGTGCGCACCACCACCCGGTGCGGAGCTCCTTTTTAAACAACCCTGTTGCCCATCTCTCACGGGTTCTTCCTGCAAGTCAGGGTGCCCTGGACAGACAGCAGACCTGTAGGAGATAAGGGACAGTGTGAGTGTCTCTGGGTTCCAGCTGAATTCAAATGTAGCTCTTCTCCCCTCTACGTCTTCCTTGTCGCCTCTTCACCTATGGCTTCCTTCTTCCCTCCCCCTCCTCTCCTCATCCCCTCCTGTCCTTCCTCCTCTTTCCCTCTTGTGTCCCTTTGTCCCACCCTGGCATCACAGTGGAAAGCACCCAATTTAGGGCTGGAGTACCAGAGCCTTATAAATCAAATCGCAAGCTTCAACATGCAGAGGGACAGAGGGTTTGGAGGACAGAAAGTGTCCCTTGCCTCCGGAGCATGAACCTATAGGCTGCAGGGTGCCCCACCCCACTTTCCCTCCTTCCTTCCCTGCTCTTTTGCCTACCTTCCTCTCTTCTATCCTTCACATTTCCTCAGTCCCAGGAAAAATCAGTGGAGGCAAGGAGAACAAGGCAGGGGAGGGCTTTATGGTGGGATGGAGCTGGGAGGGTCAGGCTGGGGAGACCAGGATGCTAGGGGAAATAACACATGGCTGCTCCCGGCATGGTCTACCAGTGAGCAGCCTTGCTGTTCTATCCAGAACCTGTCAGTCTGGAAGCTCTTGGAGACAGGCAAGCAGAAGGTTAAATGTGTGTTCTCTATGGCATAGTGGGGTTAGTGACCCCCTAATTCTAATGTCTACTCACTGTGAGCCCAGTGCAGCCTGCCTTACAGCTTTGTGTCTCCTTGGTAGAGTGTTCATGAAGGTACTTGTCTCCCAGGGTATCTAGAGGATTAAATTCCTGAATGTCAAGAGCTCAGACTGTCTGACTCAGTAGTGAGTATTGTGTGTTGGACTCAGAGAGCTTGGATGGTCTGCTTAGCCCTTAGCCTTGTGCCAGGGGTCGGAGGTTACAGAAATGAGGTGAAGTGCCCAGCATCGGGCACATAGGAGCTGCTTCACAGGGAAGCGTATTCCCCTTTACACCCTCGGTCAAGTGCCTTTTCCAAGCAGCCACAAGCCCCAGAGATGATCAACGGCTTGCTTAAAGGGTCAGGGCCAGATACAGGGGCAGGATTCAGTCACATCTCTCTGGGCATGGCTGGACTGCCCTGAGAGATGACTGTGGTAGCTTGCGGGGAGAAATCACTGTGTCTGAGAGGGAAAAGGATGGGAGGAAAGGAAGCAGATAGCCCTTCCATTCCCCCAGGCTTGGTTGGGGGAAACCACTGCTTGGCTTGCTATCACATGGTAGCTGTTGTCAAGAGGGACTCACTGTCTGCCGAGGGCCAGTGATTGCTTCAATATGTCTTCTCTCTGGGGGAAGAAAGCAAAGGTTTTTCATTCATTTTAGAGATGCTGGGAAGGAGTGATGGGACGGGGTGGTGGGGAAGTTGTTTCTGCAGATCGTTGCGCCTTCTCCTAGCCTGCCTCCCTTATGAAGAGGCGGGCAGAGTATTAGCTTCCAAGGAATCAAGAGGTGAGAGATTTCTGGCTTGAAATTCCCACTCTTCCAGATTCCATTAGCTGGGTTATGTTGCCTTTCGGGAATAGTCAGAGGGTAACTGCATGTCCTTTGATTGCTACCCTAACATCCTGTCCCTGCCTGATGGCATCTGAAGCTTTGGGCATGAGTTACGTGCGGATGTTTTGTCAGGAATATTCTGCTGGAACACGGCCATGCCCGTTCGGTGCATGGTGACGAGTGCGTCTGCTGCAGAGCTGAGTGGCAGCAACAGGGACCAGGAAGCTGGAAACGGTGACTGCCCCTCTGCGCACGTGCCTGCTAACCCCACACTGGGATCTGATTTACCGTTTCCTTGGTGTTGAACCCGGGCTTGGGAAGACGCAGTGCTAATTTTTGGAAGATGGATAACTTGCACATGATTTGGTTCTATCATCCACAAATGATTTCTGTCGAATATAAATGATGCCCTCGAAGACTGAGTTCACTGACCTGGAAGACACGCATCTTCGCAGCGTCTAACTTCAAGACTGCACTTGTGCCTTCGTTCTGTCCGTCACCATGTTTTACACTTTCCCCTGAGCCTGCTTCACCCTTCTTGCTTCCATACCAGAGGGCTGAAGAAATCCTCCAGGCCCAGCACTCAGAAGGCAGAGGCAGGGGGATCAATGAAAAGGCAGCTTGGTCTAGAGAGCGAGTTCCAAGTCAACCAGGGTATATAGCCAGAGCTGGTCTCAAAAAGCAGAAGGAAAACAAAAGAACCCTCAGTAGGTGCACATTTTCATTTGTACAAGTTCTGTTTGTGTGTGTGTGTGTATCCATTCACATTTACGGGTATGCTTCTGTGCACAACCTAGGTGTTGGTCCTTATCCTCAACCTCGTTTGAGACAGGCTATCCTTGTTTTTCTGCTGGGTACCTCAAGCTGATTGACCTTTGCACTTCTGAGGAGTCTCCTGTTTCCTCTTTCCAACTGCCCATAGGAATGCTGGGATTTTACAATCGCTTAAAGCGAATGCCTGGATTTTCTGTGGATGCCGGGTTTTCAAGTTCACATTCTCACACCTGCGCAGCAATCGCTTTTACCCACTGAACCCTCTCCCTACTTTTGGAAAATTGTGCTTAGAGATATGCACTGAAGATGGGAAGGGGGATGGCAGTCGGAGAGTCAGCAGACAATGCTGTCGGGACCCCCTTGGTGATTCCAAAGGCAAAAATCTAAGGATCTGCACAGTCAGGGTCCCTAATTTCTCCACCAATTGGAGCAGCTCTGTTTTATGACAGCAAATGTAAAATTCCTTGGTGTCAGGGAAGAAAAAAAATCATTTTAATGTAAAGAAAAACAGGTTGTCCCATAGTCTTGGGATTGTGGGCAGTTTCTGGGAGGCGTATGGAGCAGGCAGGCCTGCTAGGCTCCGAGGCTGCTGGGGTCTGTGCATTCCTGGGCAGAGGCTGTGACAGGCCTCTGGGCCGGCTGTGGCTGGCTGGAATGCTGTGTATTTACACTCCTTCAGAGCAGAAAGAGGCCTCTGGAGACCAGGCTGGAATACCAACAATTCCCCCAGGCTTTAACGAGGGGGAAAAAAGTGTGCCTTTCCTTCCTAATTTTGTTTCTTAAACAAATCTAAGCGCAGTTACACAAAGCATGGTCTGTGGTATCTGGTTATTGGCAATTTCTCATGAGAACATTCCGGAAACCCGTGGGACTTTGTGCAGGCCGGAGGACCGCAGAGCCCACTGAGGGTGTGCAGGGTGGTGTCTGGGACCCTGGTGACTGCTCAGAGGAGAAAAGGGGAAGAGGAAACAGTTTTCAGTTCTCTGTGTTCTGTTTTTCCCGTCAGTCTGGGGTCTGATTCATCTATTTTCAACTTTATTTACAACAGTAGGGACTCCCTAGCAGTAAGATAAAGATCCACTCCCTGGCTCTGGGGAGGGGTGTCTCAGCCACAGCCTTCATGGAGCCAGCATGCCCTCTGCCCACTCTTCCCCGGGGCTTCTGGAGAACAGGGTCTGTGAACCCAGGAGCAGACTTGAGCATCTGGGCTTCAGAGCCACGGGTGTTGGTATTTGCTTGGGCTGGATGGGGGAGAGGGTCCCGCTGTATTGGTTCTCCAGTCTTTGACTAGCTTTTAAAATTTATGTTTTAAAAATTATGCTTTGTTGAATTTATAGAATTGCTGACCCTCCTATACACACACTGAGACGGCGTCTCCATGTGTAGCCTAGGCTGCCCTCAGCATCCCTTCTAAAAATGATAAGGATGACGACTAATAATAATAGTAGTGTTATTAATCTCCGTGTGAGTGTGGGCTCACACATGCCATGGCTCATGCGGGGGCAGAGGACAGCTGTAAGGAATCATTTCTTTCTTTCCACCTCTGTGTGGTTCTCGGGACCATGCATCATTGCCTGCTGACCATATCACCTGCCTCTAATTAGCGAGTTTACAGCTCGCTGATATCTGTGTACCCACCATCTGAGAGCTCATCACCTTCGAGTAGTTCTAGAACATTCCATGAGTCTTGCCTTAAGTTCTGCTTCTCGTCACTGAGACAGAATGCTTGACAGAAGCAGCTTAGGGGAGGAGAGGTATACTTCGGCTTCAGAGGGGACAGTGTACCAGGCTTTTTCTTTTGGGCCACCAACCAACTTCCAAATCACGACACAGAGACTTCTTATAAATGTCTGGCCTTAGCTTATGCTCGTTTCTGCCTAGCTCTTTTCTTTTTCTTCTTCTTTTTAAAACTTAAATTAGCCTGTTTCCCTTCATCTACATTTTGCCTTTTTTTTTTTCCTTCTTTCTTTCTGTATATCTTATTTTGCTACTGTCTTTATGTCTGGCTGGTGGCTGCCTGACTTCTGCCCCAGGGATGTTACTCTCTTTCTCCCTGTTCTCTTTCTTCTTCTTTTCGAATCCAGATTTCTCCTATTTATTCTCTCTGAGTCCAGGCCTATCCCTCTCCCCCTAGCTACTGGCCGCTCAGCTTTTTGTTATTATTGTTTGTTTCTTTGTTTTTTTGCAACAGGGTTTCTCTGTGTAACAGCTCTGGTTGTCTTGGAACTTGCTTTGTATACCAGGCTGGCTTCAAACTCACAGAGATCCACCTGCCTCTGCCTCCTGAGTGCTGGGATTAGAGGTGTGCACCGCCACTGCACGACCCATTCAGCTTTTTGTTAGACCAATCAGGTGCATTGGGCAGGCAAGATAAAACAAATACAACACATCTTTACATAATTAAACACATCCTTACATCATTAAACAAATGCAGCATAAACAAACAGAACACACCTTCACACAGTTAAAGCAATATCCCACAGCATAAACAAATGGAACACATCGTCACTCAGAATAGCACTCCCCGACAGAACAATCCATAATTGTGAGGGAGGCATGGTGGCTCTGCTGTGTGACCACAAAAATTTGCAGTGCATTTGTTCACGCCTTGGCAGGTCAGGGAGCAGAGAGGTTTGGTGCAGCGATGAATCTCACCCTACCACTACATCCCAAGTCGTCTACAGCCTTCCAAAATTCCACCCCATGCTAGCCTGTGGGGGACATTACACATCCATCTACAACAAACCCCCAAATCAACTATGAGGCAGTTACCCCTTTCCTCTACCCACTACCTTCAGACCCTGGAACCCGTCCATTTGCCTCTTGCCTCAGCAGATTTATGAATTCTGAGTATTTCATCAAATGCAATCGTCCACTATGTGACTTTTTATGTCTGTTTCCCTTCTCTCTTCAGGCTGTGTGTGTGTTGCTAAGGATGAAACCTAGGACATTGTACACATAGATGCTCTACCACTGAACCGCATTCCCAGCCCCAAAGAGTATTCTGGATCTCCACCCTTGTTGAATCAGTGCTTTGCTTCTTTCTTCTGCTGTATGGATAGGTACCATGTGTTCGTCACTCTCGTCTTGATGGGTGTTTGGGTTGTTTCCAAACACCAGCTCCTCTGGGCAGTGTGCCAGATAGGTCCTCTCGCCCCAGCCGTGTTTCCTGGCAGTCTTGTCACCTAATGCTCACACAGTGACGCACACATCCAGAAACCTCCCTCGGGTATTTTGGGGGCATCCCTAGGGTGTCCTACCCAACTGATGCTGACTTCAGGTGCTCAGTCACAGCTTCCTCCTCTGATGCCCTCTGTGGTCCTAGCCACTGAGTTTGTCCTGCAATGGAGCGACTGAGCAGAGGATCTACAGAGGGGGTAGGACCTGGTGTTAGGCTGTCTGGTTCTGAGATGGACACCCTTTCACCCTTTCCTCCTTGTTCTGCAAGACTTCCAGCACGACTCGGCGGCCTTTTCTAGAAATGAACCTTCAGGTGGCAGAAGATGTAAGAAGGGTGTTTGCTCAGTCCAATTTCTCAGAATGCTTCCGGCTTTAGTACGGAAATCTAATTATCCCCTGTACATTAGGACCAGTGGTCACCCTGGAAACTAGCCTCCTTTGGGACTTTCCCTCATCATGCTATGTCTCATTTAACACACCCCTCCTCCCAAGTTTTACTTAGTTGGGTGAGCCTCAACCTTCCTTATGTCTCTAGGTCCCCAATCTAGATCCTCTTTGTGCATTGCTATAGGGTTAATCTCTGGAGGGTTCTCAGCCACCCTTTAATACAGTTCCTTATGTTGTGGTGACCCCTAACTGTAAAATGATTTTCATTGCTACTTCATAACTGTAGTTTTGCTACTGTTATGAGTCATAATATAAATATCAGATATGTAACCCCTGAGAAAGGAGTCATGGCCCACAGGTTGAGAACTCTGGAGGGACTAAGGTGGGAGAGAGCTGGGGATCTAATTCTTTGTGTATATAAATGATGCATGTATGTGTTTGTGTGTGGGAGCCGCAGGACAACAAGTGTCCTTTCTCAGATCCTACCTGCCTTTAAAAAAAAAGTATGTCTTTACTTGTCTATGTTGGGGGTTGGGGCATGTACATGCCATGGTGTGTGTGTTTCCAGAGGACAGTTTGTGGGAGTCAGTGCTCTTCTTCCATCGGATAGGTCCTGAGGATTCAACTCAGGTCATGCCAGACTTGGCAGCGTGTGCCCTTTCCCCCCCGAGCCATCTCACTGGCCGCACTCTGTTGGTTGAGACAAGGTTTCCCACTGGTCTGAAACTCACCAAGTAGGCTAGGCTGACTGGTCATCAAGCCCCAGGGATCTTCCTCTTTCCGCCTCCTCGGTGCTGGGATTATAAACCCGTGTTACTACACTCAGCTTGTTTTTTAAAGTGGCTTCTGGGGGTTGAACCCAGGTCCCCATGTTTGCAAGGCAAACACTTTACTGAGTCACTTACTCTGCCACTAGAGGGTTGCGCTAGAGTTTTTTTTTTTTTTTTCCCTACCATGCCTGACAGCCACTAGATTCTTATTTAGGATTCGTAAACCAAAGCTCTTTTGGCCCTACCCTGTCTGCTCTCAGAGTTGGCTGCACCTCTGACTCTTGATGCCTTTGGGGGCTTTGAGGGCACAGCTCACTTTGCTTCTGTTGTTTCCCCTTAGGCTGAGCATGGCTTCCATGGCATCAATGCTCTTCCATCTGCTTCGAAGCCTCGTGGGAGCCTGGAGACATGTCTCTGCATGTACTCATACATAGGCGGCATCTCTCGGTTGCATGTGCGTTTTCCTCCTCCTCCCTTGCTCGTGGCAGGCTTGTTTATGACTTTGTTTTCCATTCCTTTGTGTTTGTGCCAGCGGTTCTCAGGAAGGAGCAGAGAAAAGCATGTGTTTTATCTACCAGGCCTCACAGGAAGTCCCATTTCCTCAACAAGTAAAACAGGCATGTGGTCAGGTCAATTTGGGTTCCCATCTTGGCCCGGTTTCTCCCAGCTGAGTGACCTTGGGCGCACAATTAGACCAGATGGACCTCTGGGAGCCTGAACAAGCAGGCCTGCACCACTCCCAGCATCTCAGCCCATTTCCTTTGCTGCTTGTCCTCCCTCCCTCTCTGCAGGGTCTGAGACTCCATCAGCAATGGAACAGAAGTGAGCTCCCCCCCCCCCCAGCTTTAACTTAGTCTCATCTCCAGGGCTCCCTTCTCCCCTTGCCAGGGACTGGCCTACCCTGTTCTCTAATGTCTGAGTTCAGCTGGGATAACGCTTACTCCTAGAGCTTTTCTCTACCCAACTCAAAAGCATCTTCCCCCAGGATGCCTTTCCTGAGTTTGGCCTCCACAGAAATCCTCTGCCTCCACCCTTCCTGCTCTGGGCAAGACCATAGAGCTCAGTCAGTCTACCAGGGGTTATCCCAGTTTCTTCATGAGTGAAATGGGCACAATAACAACATCGACCAATTTTTTGTGAAGCTATTTTATGGTGGAAATAATAGATATAAGGAACATATAATTGCTTGTGTGTGTGTGCGTGTGTGCGTGTGTGTGTGTGTGTGCGTGTGTGTGTAGGGTACTCCATGAGAGTTTTTGTTCCTTAGTTTTTCAGGAGGGAGGGTCAAGACAGAATACCTCCTTAGGTGTCCTGGAACTTACTTTGTAGAAGATCTGCCTACCTCTGCCTCCTGAGTGCTAGGATTAAAGGCATCCACCACTGCTGCTGCCCAGCTATCCCTCCTTTTTTAAAAAAATATTTTTAGATTTATTTTACTTTTATGTATGTGAGTGTTTGCCTGTGTGATGCATGTGTACCACATACATGCCTGCCGGATGCCCTGGAACTGGTTGTGAGCCACCATCAGAGTGCTCTTAACTGCTGAGCCATCTCCCTAACCCCTAGGTTTATAGTTCCTAGGCTAGTGAGATGGCTCAGCATGTAAAAATGCTTGCCTGCAAGCCCAATGACCAGAATTCTATTCTATCACCAGGAATCACTTGGTAGAAGGAAAGAACCGAAACCCTTTGTCTTCAGATCAACACACACACACACACACACACACACACGCACAAACACACACATTCATGCATACACACACTAACTAAGTATATCTTACTTGAAACACCAGACTGTATATAGGGGATCAGACTCATCTTCTTCCTCTCTTGAGATTTTGCAGTTCTACTGCTAAGGCCTAGGAGGTAGTAACATTGGAACAAGACCTCAGGACAACCCTAGCTGGGTGTGTAGCTCAATCCTTGGGGACCTTGATTACCTTTGAGTTACTATTTTTTGAGGCAGCTGGAAAGCAGATTAAAAGGAAGTGTAAAAGGGGCCTGAGCTTCTGATGTGTGCTTGTGTCTGTGTGTATATGTACATGCGTGTGTAGCATATGTAGTATATATGTGTGCATATGTGTGTATATGTGTCTGTGTACTGTGCATGTGTGTGTAGTATTTGAGTATATAGTATAAATGTGTGTATAGTGTGTATACATGTATGAATATGTATGTACAGTGTTTGTATATATATGTGTGTAGTGTACATGTACAGACATGTGTGTATATGTGCTTATAGCATGTATATGTGTGAGTAGTTTTTGTGTTATATACATGAAGTGTGTATGTATGTGCATATGTAATATATATGTGTGTGTAGTGCTTGTGTGTATATATGTGTATAGTATGTATGTGAATATGTGTGTTTATGTGTTTAGTGTGTATGTTTGTAGAGTTTGTGTGTTATGTGTTCTTTGGTCTGTAGGTTTATTTCTCTTTTATCACAGAGTGAAGCAAACTCCTGCAGCCTTGTCTCTCTGGCTTCTAATCCTGACTTTGCATTAGGGTAAACGAGGTAGTCTTAAGCATATTTATGCCAGGGTGTTGCCTTGAATTAGGGCAACTGAAATTCTAGCGTGAAGTCTGATGTGATATTTCGTTGTTGTTCAATGTCAGAGGTCTTCCTCATGCTAGGCAGCTCTACCTGTGACCCACCGCAGCCCTTTTGACCTCTTTTTGAGGTAGAGTCTGTAAGCCCAGACTTGTCACCTTCTCACTTCAGTTTCAGTGAGTGCCAGTGTGCCGAACTTAAGGAGGATTGCAGGAGCTCTGCCCCCCCCCGCCCCAACGTGGTACTTATGTTCAAACCCACGGCCCACACTTGAAACAGCAAGGCTCTTCCAGTCTCTTGTGCTCTTGGGAAGCATTCACGGACACCGCAGTATCTCTTTCCAGAGCTTAGCCATTCAACTTTGGGTTGACTTTCTTCCTGCACTCAGAAATGTGAGAGTTACTAAGCTCTGCCTCCTGGGTGGCAGCGAGTGTCACTTCATGTCCCTGTCCCAAGGTTCACAGACGATGGTTCTGCCCGGCCCAGAGGAGCCAAAATAATTCTTGTCTGAAAGGCTCTGACAGGGGTCCCATACCAGGTCACATAGTGAGCAGGGCTCCCAAACTACCCGCTTGCCTACAGATGTCCTGAACAAGAAGAGAAATATCTTCCTAAGCCAGCTCTGAGTATTCCCAAATGCACCCACACTAGAAATTTCTGGGGGACGTCTTAGAAACAGCCCAACTATGTCAGCATCTGCGGGCAAGCTGGCCTGTTAACTTTGACATGAGGTAAGGGTATGAGCAAACATCATCCTTGTGAGTGGATTGAATCAGTTGGTTCTGGCTGCAGAAGGTTCTAGACAATGGGCTCCAAGATGGCAAAGGACTTGTGGCTAGTTCAGGCAGGGCACTGGCCATCTAGGCCTGGCTGGGACTTCTGGCTGGGTCTCAGCAGCTGTTTTTCCAAGGTGATGCCTTTCCCTTTGGATACTGTTGGTCCTTGAGAAGAGAGAGGGGATCGTAAAGAGTGTGTCTGAGTCCCCTGGGAGGTGACTCACTCTTCCAAGGAGTAGTTTCCAGTTCCTGTGACTTGTTCTCCTGAAACAGAAAAATGAGTCCCCCGCTGCCCAGTATATTCCTTTGTATTAGTTTGCTGGGAAATATATTCATCACTTTGTGTCACTACAGTGATACTCGAAGGGGAAGAGTTCTATTTAAGGAAATCTGGGGGCTGGGGCTATGCAATTCAGTCAGCAGAGAGCTTGCCCAGCACACACGAAGCACTAGGTTTCATCCCCAGGACTGCATAAACCAGGTATGTCTATACTTAATTATGATAACCAGTACTTGGGTGTTAGAGGCAGAGATTCAATGTCCATCCTCATCTACATAGTGAGTCTGAAGCTAGCCTGTGAGTCATGAGACCCTACCTCAAAATAAATAAAGAAATAAATAAAAGTTTTAGAGTATGACAGTGTAGACTCTGCAAGGGAAGGCTGCCTCCTGGTTGTGGGGCTTCGTGGCTCAGGAAAAGCGGAGCAAGTTTGAGAACAACCAAGTGATTCCACCTCTGAGAGAAAGAGAGAGAGAGAGAGGAGAGGGAGAGACAGAGACACAGAGAGGAGAGAGAGAGAGAGAGAGAGAGAGAGAGAGAGAGAGAGGAGAGAGAGAGAGAGACAGAGACACAGAGAGGAGAGACAGACACAGAGAAGAGAGAGAGAGAGAGAGGAGAGAGAGACAGAGACAGAGAGAGACAGAGAGAGGAGAGAGACAGAGACACAGAGAGGAGAGAGAGACAGAGAGAGACAGAGAGAGAGAGCACCCAGGTGAGGTTTAGACTTGGATTCTAACATCCTTTCTAGGAACTCCCTCCGGGGACCAGTGTTTCTTATGAAGATCTGCCCCTGACTCCAGGACCTCCCACTAGGCCTCACCTTCTAACATCAAAATCCTAAGGACCAAACGGTCAGTCATAATAGACCCTCAGGGACACCCCAACCATATCCCAGTGTATCAGGATGCTGTAACAAAAAGCCCCAGGCTGGAGGTTGAAAGAGATTTTTAGTTCTCATCTTTCAAGATCAAGGTGTCAGCAGAGTTTCTTTCTTCTGAGACCTGTCTCCTTGACTTGCTGATGGCCCCCTTCTCAATGTGTCCTCAGGGGAGGCTCCCTCTGTGCTCAGCATGAACATCTCTGTGTGTTCACATTTTCTCTTTTTCATGAGGAAATGGATTAAAGCCCACACTTGCTTGCCTATCTAAAGATTCTTCTTCCACGTGTAGTCATGTGAAGGTAGACCTTAGGGCTTCCGTGTATGAATGGGGATGGTGGTGGCCCAGAACCTTCTCTGAGAAAGGATAGAAAGGATGGCTGTGCGATGTTGGGAAGACTGGGGTAAGCTTCGGCTGATGGGTGGATTGCTTTGTCTTAAAAACTGGCTCCTCAAATCCTTTAACATATCTGTTTTGTCCCTCGTCTCTGTTCTGGTTTCTGCCAATCTAAAAGAATTCTTCTCTTCAAATGCCAGGGGCATGATTTGTCTGAGTAAAAGACCCTTGGGCTGGTATTTTTTTTTGCTAAGGCCCTCCATACAACGGATTCTGTAGGTTTTTGCTCTTAGCTCTGCCTCACTGGAGAAGAAGCCTCAGATGATCTGCTCTCTCTCTCTCTCTCTCTCTCTCTCTCTCTCTCTCTCTCTCTCTCTCTGTACATGCACGTGGGGTAGTGACTGAGTGTTGTTGAGCTGGACAGTCGACACTGTGGAGCTGGCTGGAGAGAAGCCTTTCAGTCTGACTTCCCTGGACCTCCTTCTCTCCAGGTTTCCATATATCTCCTCCTGGCTGCCTTTACCTGCACTGGCATTTCCTTAAGTCAGCATTCGTAATGTGGCCTCTGCTGAAAGACAACTGCACATAAGGTGGGCCTGGGGCAGGGGTCAGAGTACAAGTAGAGGCCCATGCTTATGTTGTCTTCTAGCCTGCCTCCTATTTCATCACCAGGCTACCTCCTAATGGAGACTTTTCTAAGACTCTGCATGGCACCATCTTAGCTTTTTATTGGCCGCCTTCTTGTAGGCACTTGCCAGAGAGGAGACACCAAGACCTGGAGTTTCTCTCTTATCTGTGCTTTTCTTTTTCTCTCTCTCTAGTCTACCCCAACATTTCCTATTGGTCGGTGCTCCCTTCCCTGGTTGTTTCATATTTGTGTATAACCTTTTCATTCCTTTACCCCGGATCTATGAGATCTGAGGACTCTGCGGGGGTAGCTGGGAGCTAACCTGTAAGCTCTAGTCTCTTCGTCTGCAACCCAGACCAACTGCAGTTTCTACCGGAATCCTTGTGGGAACTAAGAGAATGTACAGTGCTTAGATTGGTATCTAGCAGGCATACCCATCATATGAGAATCAATGGCAAATAGAATGACTGACTTGGTCCAGGGATCCTTGGAAGTTGCTGGATCCACTGTGGCTTCTTCTCAAGTATAACATCCTGTTGGGTCCCCCCTCTCACTCACATTTTACCTAATAGCGAGGACAGAAGCAAATGGAGGTATCCACTCCTGATGGGGTAGACCAGAGGAACATGCCTTAAGCTCCCCCATTCCCGCTAGGCACCCTACCGGGCTCTCATGGAGGTGCAGCATCTGCTCCGTGAAGCTAACGTTACCTTGGTCCTGGTACTTCTGGTCCTGCTGGCCGAGGGCCATGCTTTGAGAAACGTAAGACTAAATGACAGAAGCACACCTACGTGATCAGTGAGGAAGAGAGAAGAGGATGGTGTCATCTGGGCTCCTTGGGTGGTCTTTGAATGGGGACTTTTTTCCTTGCCACACAGAACCTGGGTAGGAATAGTGTGGGTTCCTCTAAGTGACCACAAGATGTCATAATGTCATTACATGAATTTTCCCTGGAAGGTTTAAGTCTGGGTGTCAAATCACATCCCTTAAAGCTGGAAAGGGAAAGCTAGGGTTATCTAATCAGGGACCGGTCACAAAGTTCTCTCCTCTGGACCCAGTACAGATGCCAGGCTGATGCGAGTGTCTTGGGTCCAGCTACCTCCTTCCCCTCCATCCTAGGACTGAGGTCTGCCCGGAGTAGGGCTGACTTGTCTAGAAGCACATAGTTCAGTGTTCTGAACCACTGTTCAGAGAGGTGCTGTTCCCAGGCAGAGATCCTCCGAGCAGTCAGTGGCGGATTTACTTCTTGCCTCACCTTATTTAAAGAAGCCCAAGAAGTCCCTATACTGTCACAAGCAGTGGGTGCTAAGGCAGCCTGGTTAGACCCCCATGTGCCTCTCAAACACCTGTACATCCACCATTTGACCCTATTGCGTGAAGATGATCACAGCTCCCTGGGCCCCATGGGCCTTTAGCAGTACTAGCTGTGTGGTTTCACACTGGAAGTACAGGCGTGTGTACCATATGGAGCCTGCTAGTGGGATACCAAGGAAAGATCAGATAGAGGCACCCTTGGCTGGGGTGTTTGCTCTCCTTCCATCAAGCCCATCAGAGATATGAGGTTATTTCCACCGTGATGAAGACTTATCTCCACGTTGGAGATACCTGTATTTGTTGAATGAGAGAAAGTCATAGGGAATCGCTGTTGACAGGGGCTGGGGGTGGTCCCGTTTGGTGCTGTTAAATGTTTCCGCCTTGATCAAAGTTTATTACAGAGTCTCTCTGTGTAACCTAGGCTGGTTTAAAACTCACGATCCTACTTCTTCTGCCTTGCGAGACGCGATGACAGGCATGCGTGATCATGTTTCCACCCTCATAGTGATGAAGTTCTGTTGGAACTTGGCCCCTCCCCATCAGCATGTTATCTCTAATTGCTTTCACAATGCAGTAACATTGCTGAGGACCCACCCTATAACAAATAAAGCTTGCCTGAAGATCGGGAGTGTGGAGCTAGTCCCTAGTTAGCCATAGAGGCCGGGCAGTGGTGGCATGCATCTTTAATCCCAGCACTCAGAGGCAGGCAGACGTCTGTGAGATCACACGGTGTGGTGGCTCATGTTTGTAATCCCAGTACAAGGGAGGTGGAGATGGGAAATGGTATGGCTGGGCGGAGAGAGTAATATAAGGAGAGAGGAGACAGGATTCAGGATTCAGTCAGGTTTTGTAGAGATAGCATTCAGTCTGAGGGTTCGTGGAGACAGAGTCTTGTCCACTTTGGTCTGAGGATTCGGTAGAGATAAAGGTCTCTTTAATGACTGACTCCTTTACTTCTCTGATCTTTCAGCATTTACCCCATATCTGACTCTGGGTTTATTATTATTATTACTACAAACTATTAGAATTTTTGCTACACCACCCCAGTGGTCCTCTCATTTGGGAAGCTCTATTACTGTCTCTCTGACCTTTTATAGAAAAAATTGCTAGCACCGGTGTAAGTGGGAAGGTGCTCCCTACACACAGGGAAGGGTTGTTTTCCTGTGTTTCTGCTCCCCACCTGTAGAACTGCAGTCAGTAGACAGCAGGCACTCAATAAATGCTGAGTGTGGAGAATAGCCACGCGCCTTTTTCCTGGAGAAGGCTGACCCTGAGCCTCCATCTGTTTCTCTGCCCATTGGCTTCTGCACTTGGCTCTGTCCAGATCTTTGGCAGGCAAGCTCCGGCTGCTGCCAGCCAAGGCAGCTTCCTTTTTCTGTTAAGGAAAAAAAAAAAAAAAAAAAAGCTCCAAGAAGTCTCCAAGGGCCCTTGGCCATCAATCAGCTAACTCTTAGCACTGTGTGCAGGAGGGGGTAGAAATGAGGCAAACATATGGATTATATTTCCATCAAAATACACATAGGTTCTGAGATGAAGTGGGAAAGTGCTTTTCAGGGTCACTGTACTGCCTGGCTGGCTCCAAAATCGTGTAAGGAAAGTTGGAGAAGCTTGCTAAACCTCCAAGGCAGTGTGGTGTTAACCTTCCCTCCCCACACTACGCATCAAGCTCAGCCTGGAGGAGGGAGCCCACACATCTGAGAACTTTTTGAATTTAACAGCAAGTGATTGGCAGGTGCATATGCCCATGTGAGGACATATTTGTTGAGTTTTGCAGCTAGTGGCAAAACAGAGGCGCTATGTACCAGGCGGGGTGGCATTCTCATTTCCCTTCTGATGGATGACTGATGTTTAAATAAATAAAAAAAGTTAAACAAAAGAACTTGATTGCACACTACCCATGTCTATTGTCAAGAAAATGAGGGAGAGGAAGAAATAACACCTGACCTGGCATTGTTCTGCAGAGATTGGATGACCAAACAGTCATCATATGCTAAGATATCTGAGCAGAGTCGAGGTGCCGGAAGTAAGGATGAGCTGGATGATTTGCAGGGTACACTGGAGGCAGAGGAGATCCTAGAGCATTCCCAGGGTGAGTATGAGGGGCCAGGTGAGTGGTAGGTATCATTTCCTAGCGTGGATCTTGTCTGCAGTACCGCGGGGCTTTGTATACCCCATCCTTCTCTAACTTCTGAGTATGACTCTGGGAGAGCCCTGTCTTGCTCCTGAGGGCCAGAACAACATAGATTGCTTAACTTTTTGTGAGCCTTTAGACTTTCAAAATACTGATGTTTCTGGCAGTGCAATGGAGAGGATAGCACTGCTGGTGGGCCAGGCTCATTTGCTACCTTAAATAGTGAGAGTCCCGTTTGTTTGGGAAACGGGAAGAGAGGAGACAAACCCCACCTTGGTGGTAAATATGTTGTGTTGTGCTTTCGTTTGCTTAATTATTTGTGTATGTGAGTGAGTGAATGTGTGTGTGTGTGAATGAGTGTGGGCACATGTGTGCCATGGCACGAATACTGAGGTCAGCAGAGAAATTAAAACTTTCTTCACGCGGTCCTTTCGTTCAATTTTGTTGAGACCAAGTTTCTTTTGTTGCTTCTGTTGAAAATACATGGATTATATGTTATTAGCTGGTGGGTGAGCTTCTGGGAAGTTCTCCTGTCTCAGCCTTCTGTCTTATAGCAGGAGTTCTGGGATTGCAGATGTACTCACAGCACTGAGCTTTTTGTGTGGGTTCGGGGTGGTGCAGGAATGTGAACTTGGATCACTGGGCTTGCATGGCAATGCCTTTATCTGCTGTGCCATCTTTCTTGCCCCAGATAGATTTCTTATCTTTCAGCCATTGAGAGAAGTATGCCCACAACAATTTTTTAAAATTTATTTTTATTTTATGTGTACGGGTGTGGCCTGCATATATCTGTATGAACCACATGCATATGCCTATGAAGTTTACAGAGGGTTGTGAGCCATCATGTGGGTACGGGAAACTGAACTTAGGTCTTCTTCAAGAGCAATCAGTGATCTTAACCACTGAGCCATCTCTCCAGTCCCCTACCCATGGTAATTTTTTTTTGTCCATGGCGAATCCCACCACCTCCAGGACTTACCCTCAAGCAGTTACCAGAAGTTCCTTCCCTCTGTATTCCTTGTACAGAGTACAGAATGCGTCCATCTGTCTACGTCATATGTCTTTCTTCTATAGCTGTTCCTATTTCTCCTGCTGTTGGGTAGCCGGGGAGCACAGGTATAGCTTAGAAGTGAGTGCCCACAGAGTGGGACTCAGAAACATTGTATTTGCAGTTTAGAAATGATATATATCACATTCCTTTGGCCAATTTCTTTCTATTCTGAACATCGATGAGATGCCCAGAACAGAAGCAACCATATTGAACCCACAAGAGACTGACAGAGTTCAGCCCTAAAATCATTAAAGTTAATGACAGAGATGCCTACCTCCAATAGTTCAGTCAGGTGAGAAAATTCCAAGGGGCAACTTAGCTTATGTCAGATGCCCTGATCAGCTGGCATTGAGACAGATTGCCATTGTGGTGATCTGTGTGGCGTATGGACTCAGTTGCAATATGTATATGAAAAGGGTGTGTGCAACCACACACACACACACACACACACCATACATACACACCCCTACATATACAGTTTGCTCAAGTTTGGTGCCTGGATTCAGATCTCAGAAGGGAACTGATGTTATCTACAAGCAATTAATTGGGGCCAATGTAATAAAGGGGCCATTTACAAACTATTAGAGTGGGATGGGTTGATTTTGGTCATATCTTGATTGAAACTGAGGAATACCTGGGGGATTTGGGTCTCTGTGTGGTGTGTCCTTGGGACCTTTCTGTTGTAGCTCCCTTCTGCTTCTTGGCTCCTGTGTTTTAACAGAGCTCTGTTGGAGCATGCCTCCCCTGCCGTGATGAGTAAAGCCTCTGAAACCATGAGCAAAATCATTCCTCTCTTAAGCTGTTTTCTTAGTTATTGGTTCACAGGGAGGGCTTAGGAAAACTGTAAGCATTTAGTCAGTTCCTCAGACTGGGGCTATGATGGGGGACAGAGGGATATCTGACCCTACAGATGGTCAAGGGGGGCACAGACTCTTGATAAGGGTAGGGCCATCGACCTGACGAGACTCAGTGAGATGTGACATCATTGGCTTCTCTCTCCAGCCACCACCAATCTGCCAGTACTGGAAAGAAGTGATGGAGCCTGCAGACACCTGGCCTGTTCCCTGGTACCCTGCGGATCAGAGGAATGGTGGTGGCTCCCAGGACAGATGGGAGTCTCTGCCTATATCCCCCGCCTACAAAGGGTCTGAGACTTTGAGGGGGGGAATACTGTGTTCCACCCATTGAGAACATTCCTGGACCCAAGTTTCCCTTTCAATCTGGAACATCCTTTGCTGGGTCTTGTTCTTGTCAAGGGGTGGCTGCCAGGCTTCCAGCCAGTGGCTCATGGCTGTGCCTCCAGCAATGCCCCTGGCCTTAAGGCTCAGAGGCCCATTGCAGGTGCTTGAGCCCCATGGGCTAACTCCCTAGCATAATCAGAAGGTTAATTGGGCACCAGGCAGCTGTACAGAGTCATCTGGAATCAGACTGGGTGTTGAAATTCCGAGCCCATTGAAGTACCCCCTGGGCTTAGACCAACCCAATTATAGACAAACTCTCAGCAGCCTGGAGCCCGGTAGGATGGTCAACTCCTAACACCTGCCTAGAGAGCCTCACTTTCACAATCTTGGTCAGTTCATCCATTGCCTGCCTCCCCCATTCCACCCTCTACCCCGCCCCTACTGCCCAGATGGAAAAGAAGCCTTTTTTTTTTTTTTTTTTTTTTTTTAGATAGGGTTTCTCTGTGTAGCTTTGAATGTCCTGGAATTGCTCTGTTGACCAGGCTGGCCTCCATCTTGCAGAGATCCTCCTGTCTCTGCCTCCCAAGTGCTGGGATTAAAGGCGTGTGCCACCCCTGTCCGGCTGGAAAGAAGACTTCTAAGAGACAGTGGATTCTCCCAAACTCAAAGACAGAAAGTCAGAATGAGGGTCTGAAGCTGGGCTCCAACAACATCCCCCAGGCTGTCCCTGACCCTTCAGGTCTCACACACTGCTTTCCTCTCAGAGGAGATCATGTGACTAGACACTGTGTTAGCCAGGACTCTTCAGAAAGACCCAGCGGGCCGGGCAGTGGTGGCGCACACCTTTAATCCCAGCACTCGGGAGGCAGAGGCAGGCGGATCTCTGTGAGTTCGAGACCAGCCTGGTCTACAAGAGCTAGTTCCAAGACAGGCTCCAAAGCCACAGAGAAACCCTGTCTCGAAAAACCAAAAAAAATAAATAAATAAAAAGAAAGACCCAGCGGGGTGGTGGTGGCACACGCCTTTAATCCCAGCACTCAGGAGGCAGAGGCAGGCGGATCTCTGAGTTCGAGGCCAGTCTGGTTTACAAGACCTAGTTCCAGGACAGGCTTCAAAGCTACAGCAAAACTCTGTCTCAGAAAAAAAGAAAGAAAGAAGGACATATGGGAGCTACAAGGAGTGATCTGTCCGGGAGGGTTGGGGGAACTGGCTCATGTGATTAGAGGCTGAACCATCTCAGGACAGGCTGCATATAATGCCTATCATCAGAGACCCTCGGGGTCTGGCTGCTGGTGGGGCTCAGCCCAAGTCTCCAGACCCCAATGTCAAGAATAAAGCCATGAGGTGTAGGCAGCTGTTCATGTGCTTTGGAGTCCCATGTTGGGAAAGCTTGAGTTCCTGTTGTCCAATGGTAGGGAAAACAATCTTTTCTCCAGGAGACGGGTGGAGACATGTGCACCATCTTGGCCCAGACTGGGTAGTGTCCATCTCCTGTGGTGGGTGGTCCTTTCCCATTTAACCCATCAGCCTCCACACACCACTGTCTTCTGATATGGTCCCCACAAGTGCGACTTTCTCCATGTGCTTCTTGACATAGTCGCATTGACTCTAAAGGGCATGTCAGTCACGGAATTCATGCCTCTGAGTTTCCACCTTTCCAGGCCATTGCTAGCATCTCACCTTTCAGAGGAAGAATCTCAGACACACATAAACCAGGGACTCACTGAAGACAGTTGACTCTCTGTCTACAGGGTACTACTTGTACTACTTGTCTTTTTTTTTTTTTCACACATTTTTTTAAAATATTTATTTATTTATTATGTGTACAATGTTCGGTCTGTGTGTATGCCTGCAGGCCAGAAGAGGGCACCAGACCTCATTATAGATGGTTGTGAGCCACCATGTGGTTGCTGGGAATTGAACTCAGGACCTTTGGAAGAGCAGGCAATGCTCTTAACCACTGGGCCATCTCTCCAGCCCCCAACTACTTGTCTTTTTAACGCATGTGTCTAGAGCCAGTTTGATGGAGGAAGGTCATTGGTTAAATAATAAAGAAACTGCTTGGCCCTCATAGGTTAGACATAAGTGGGTGGAGTAAACAGAACAGAATGCGGGGAGGAAGAGGAAGTGAGCTCAGACTCGATAGCTCTCCTCTCTGGGGCAGATGCGATGAAGCTCCGACCCAGGATGGATGTAGGCTAGAATCTTCCCAGTAAGCGCATCTTGGGGTGCTACACACATTACTAGAAATGGGCTAGTCCAGGTTCAAGAGTTAGCTGAGACGAGGCTAGATATAATGGGCCAAGCAGTGTTTAAAAGAATACAGTTTGTGTGTTGTTATTTCGGGGCATAAGCTAGCCAGGCGACCAGGAGCTGGGGCGGCAGGAACAGCCCGCAGCTCCCTACTACAGAATGGCCCCCAACGTGTGGACAACTATATCCACAGAAAGCCTGAGAAAGCTTGGGAAAGAATAGAGTAAAGCATGTTTTCTTGGTAGCAGCAATTTCTTGGGTCTGCTCTGCTTGCTAGAGGCAAGCAACTGCTCTCATCTAAGAGAGGCTCCTGACTCAGCTTTAGCTGCAAAATCCTGCAGCTCTTTTAAGAGGTCTTTTAAACGGTGTTGATGAAAAGCTGAATGCATACTTTTTGGTTTTCAGCTGTAGCAAGAAAAAAGCTGCGCCATTTAAAAATGCTGGCTTTCTGTGTCGTCCTGCTAGGACAAACTCTGACTGTTTGAGGCAGGAGGGCTGGCTACAGAGAGAGGACTTGAGTGTTGTCTGTGGACATACTGTTGTAGCTTGCTTGTTGGCAGGGACCTTGAAACGCCATAGACTTGTGGCAATAAACATGGCTACAGCTGGTACCTCAGCCACGAGGCTGAAAAGCTAAGGAATGGCTGGATCTAGCCGGCAAAGCCACGGCTTTAATCCTACCCATATTGCTCAGTAATTTAAAGGCTCGTGTGGTCAGTAAAAGAGAGAGATACAATAAAGAGAGATTCAAAGACAAAGAAAACCTTTAAATGATTTACAGTGTGTTAAAAATATATGCAGGCTGAAAAAAGTTAAAGTTCTTAAAAGTAAAAAAAGGAAGAAAGAAAGTAGTTGGGTGTGGTAGTACACACCTTTAATCCCAACACTTGGGAGGCAGAGGGGAGATTGACCTCTGTGACTTCAAGGTGTGGTAGCACATGCCTTTAATCCAATGCCTGGAAGGCAGAGACAGAAGGATCTTTGAGAGTTCAAGGACAGCCTCATCTACAGAGTATTCCAGGACAAAGATATACAGAGAAGCGTCTCAAAAAGTCAAAAATCAATAAATAAAAATAAACGAAATAGAGTTAAAATAAAGCTGCACAAAGATGGAAAATACAATGAGAATTTTGATACTGTATGCTATTATGCTATGTTTGAATTGTTTGAATGCTGAGGAAGGAGCAACAGCTGCTAAAAGATATTTGTTTATAAATGCTGCTGAACTAATCCAACATAGATATTTTGAAAATACCTTGACTTCAGAATTTGGATCTAAGGATATAATACTTTGGAAAAGAGTTTCTTCTTTTGTTTTCACAGAGGATGAGACCCTGTGTATTGCTTCTATCCCAATATGGTATGATGGATCACGCCCTCCTGAAAGGTTGCTATGAACACCTTCAAAAAATCACTTCACCGACTGAGACTGAGATGAATCTAGCACACAGGTTATACCATGAAAGACCTAAATAACAGTGCCCCCATACAGCAGGAAGCAGTTTGGAGAGAAATAACTGCGCCCATATTCCCAAATATTGTTTATAAATGTTCTTTTACATTTAAAGGGGGATATGATATAGGTATGAATAATTTGCATTAGTATAGATTTTGCTTTATTGATAGAGATTTAAGGTCAATTTTGTTATATGTATATGTATTTCTGATATTGATTAAGGTATTATGATTGTGTAGCTCATGTAAAAATGTTATGTATATAGTTGTTAATGAATAGTTATCTATAATAGTCAAGTTTGTAGTCATATTAGATTTTCTAGATGTACATAGATATATTTTAGATAGACATTCTTCATATCTTTCAAAGGCTAGAGGAAAAAACAAACAAACAAAAAAAAACACTGTATCAAAGGCTAGAGAATATGGCATTTTAAGTGTTTTAATAACTTAGGGTTTTCTGACAATGACACACGTCTGCTCCTGGCAGCACCAATCTACTTTAAGAAGAAAGAAGATGGGCATCGAAGAGGCACCTTATGGAGCTGTTTAGCCATTTGGGCAAGAAACTGCTCTTGCCTGGACTATTGTATAAACTGAACACAGAGAACCCACAGAGAGAGGGCTACTGAACTTGCTTAAAGGTGAGATGATCTTTCGGGGTTCCTGATTCATGAAAGAGTCTGCGAGACATTCTGCAGGACACAGCAGATAGTGACTGAACTGCCTTTGAAAGTTCCTGCTTCATGGAAATGTCTGCTGGAAACTATGGGCCTGTAGGCCGAAGATGGATGCCCCAACGGTACAGAGAAACTTTGGGTGACTGTCAAGGCAGGGAGATGTCTCTGTCATTCCTAGAGTTTGAAAGTTGCTTATTTCTTGTTTGTTTAGGTAATATTGTATCTTTCTGGAGTCTTTGATGGAGTTGAAGAATAGTTAGTTATAGTTACAGTTTTCCTTAGTTATGATAAAGATAAAATAGATGTAAATATTGTAATTTTTACTTGATAACTGTTTTGTTATATGTAATTTTGCTATGTTAAAGTTAAAGCCTTCCTTTTTTTTTGTTTAAACAGAAAAAGGGGAAATGATGGAGGAAGGTCATTGGTTAAAAAATAAAGAAACTGCTTGGCCCTCATAGGTTAGAACATAAGTGGGTGGAGTAAACAGAACAGAATGCAGGGAGGAAGAGGACGTGAGCTCAGACTCGATAGCTCTCCTCTCTGGGGCAGATGCGATGAAGCTCCGACCCAGGATGGATGTAGGCTAGAATCTTCCCGGTAAGCACACCTTGGGGTGCTACACACATTATTAGAAATGGGCTAGTCCAGGTTCAAGAGTTAGCTGAGAAGAGGCTAGATATAATGGGCCAAGCAATGTTTAAAAGAATACAGTTTGTGTGTTGTTATTTCGGGGCATAAGCTAGCCAGGCGACCAGGAGCTGGGGCGGCAGGAACACAGCCCGCAGCTCCCCTCTACACCAGCCTTCTAGGTGGTCCTGGGTTGGCATGGCAAAAGCTGCTGCCTGTATAGGATCATAATGATGGCAGTAGGGAAGAGTCAGCAGGAGCTTGTTCCACCAGGCAGCAGGGCCCTTCAGCCACCAAGCCTTGGCTTTCTTGTGTGCCAATGGGATTGACAGCACTTTGATGCAGATGTGTTAGTTATTTTCAGTGTTGCTCTCACCCGACAGGAAGCAATTTAACGGAGGAAGGGTCTATTTGGTGTTTACAGGATAAGGAGGGCACTGTCAATCATGGTGGGGGAGGCATGGTACTGATGTCGGGAGTGACTGATCACATTGAATCTAATTAGTCAGGAAGCTGAGAGCAGACTGGGGGTGTGCCTGGGCTCTGCAACTTCAAGGTCTAACCCCACCTCACTTCCGTGAGTGAAGTTTAATCTTCTGAAAGTTCCACAGTGTTCCAACACGGCATTCCTAGCCGGGCACAAAGTGTTCAACCACGTGAGCCCGCAAGAGCTGGTTGGCGTTTGAAACACTAGCTAAGTTTTCCTTAAGTCGTCCCTGGGGCAAGGACTCTAGGGTAGGGAGACTTCTTTAGAAGCAGAGTTTTGGGGAATCAGACAGGGATGAGGTGGCAGGCAGTGTTGGGTACATTATGAAGTAAGTTAATCAGGTGGGCCAGGCTGCTGGTGCTTCATCCTATCAGAACCATCGGAAGCCCAGGAATCTACACACAGAGCAGAACTGCCGTGTGTTGTCCCACCAACCTTCATCCCTCAGTGCCTGAGGGGTCCTTCGGGGACTGCTGCCAATTCCCTGGTCATCCAGACTAGCGAGGTGCTAGGGGAGCCAACTCAAATGAGGGGGCAGCCTTAAGCAAGAGCTGCTGACATCTGTCCAGGAGGCGCTGCACATAGAGGACACTGTTATTGTCCCTACCTGACTAGGGATGTCCTGGAGGGAACACCTTGTGAGTGCTCACTCAGTGGGGGCCCTCCTGAGTTCAGCTGAGTCCCTTAGCACTGCTGTAACTGCTACAACCCGAGCAAATCAGCAGCCCTTCAGGGTCTGGCTATTTCGCTTCCTCCAACAATTTTTGACATCAAAGCATTTTGTAGTAGTGAAGCTGGTTGTTTCCCCTGGGACCAGAAACCTGTACTCCCTGCTCCCCTCTCCAGGAATTCTGGCCAGGTGTATTTCCAAAGCCCAGGGAATCATTTGCCTTGTGGGAGAAAGTGGGACCTGGCCAGGCTTGACTCATGGACTGTGCTCTGTTTTTGCCAACTGGAGAGAGCAGCAAAAGGCAGCCGCCTTCTCCCTTCCGCAGTCACGAGGACAGTCTGATCGCTGGCCAGCTGGCAGCGGGAATCTATGTGTGCAGCCAGGCCTGGGTGCAGCTGCCTCCCTCCGGCCTGCTGCCCGTCTTCGTTTCCCCAGGGGCCCCATTCAGAGTGAGCAAAGGCCCCTGGGAGAGTTGACAGGGAAGCTGCTTCCTCCTTCGCCTCATTTGCTTCCTCTTCCCGCCCCCTCCCACTTCCTACTTCCTTCTTATCTTTCCTGTTCTGTACTGGGAGGGGGCAGCTCCAGTGCAGTCTCCCCAATGGGTTTAGAATATGTCCAGGGGCTGCTGTCTCCCCCTTCCTTTTGGGTTGGTTGCCTGTTTTGTGTTTCCTTTCATTTCCACTGATGCCTACAAGTGGACGGGACCACCCACTGATCTCTTTCAGTGGAGTTGAGAAGTGATCGTGCTGTGTCGTGTCTTGTCATCTGTAAATCCGCCCCCCCTCCCCGCGAATTGAGTCTCCACTCTGTGAGCAGAAGGGAGGGATGTAGGCTCCCTGGAGCACAGAGCCCTGCAGGTAGGAAAAACCTGGCCATTAGGGGCTGGTATCCTGGACGTGCATGGCCTTGTTGTCCACAGTGGGGACAGAAGGTGCAATTAGACAGATGGTGGAGGCTCTGCCAGAGCTCTCTCAGGGTTTCCAGAAGCTCCCCAAGTTCCTGTCAGTCCCAGAGAAGGGCAGATGAGGAAATGCCAGCAGCCCTTGGTTTTAAGTCCTGAATCTGTTGCTACGTGGCCAAGTCGTGTGGAATGAAACATCTGGTCTTGTGTCTGAGTTTTCTGATTCCCACGCTGGATTCACTGGTACCCACTGTACTTAGCGTATGTACCCAGGTCCTAGCTCCTGCTTTCCACTGTTAATTTGACTTTTTTAATTGTCTTATTGGAGATGGGTGACTGAACCTGGCTTGGGACATAGTCTATATCCCCAAGTTTGATAAGACTTGGGCAGTGTGTCCGCATCCCCAGTGACCTACTATCCCGCAACAGACTGACCCAGCCAAGGCACTTCCAAGACCAGAAGATGTTCCGGAGCCTTTGCGGTCTAGCCTTAGAGGTGTCATATGGCCACCAATGCTGTATGTTACTGGTTAAAGCAAGGCCACCCCAGAGTCAAAGGTGAAGAGACCCTACATCTCTCTTAAAAATATATGTATGTATGTGTGTAAAGGAACATATGTGTAAGGAGGTACATATGCATGTATGTGCAAACCGAGGCCAGGGGACCACTTCTTTAGTTGCTGTAATACATTGTCTTTTGAGACACAGTCTCTCACTGGCTTGGAACTGACCAAATATGCAAGGTGTGTCCCAGGGATCTGCCTGTCTTGGTGCACACATCATGCCTTTCCCATATGTTTTGGGCATTGAACTCATATTCTCACACTTGTGTGGCAAGTGTTGTTACTAATTGAGCCATCTTCCTAGCCCAGAAATACCGTATGTCTAGATGGGAGAAGCCACAGAGGGAAATGGCAGATACTTGCGGTACAGTGAGCGAATGCATTTCATGTTGTTTGCAAAGACACAGCTCCTCCACAAAATGACACCTTCAGAATTATTCACGATTATTCCAATCCCCCCCTGCCCAGAGGCACAGGTTGCTATTACATTTGCCTACACAATCCAGCCATTTTCTAGGCTCTAGTAGTGGTGTCTTCGGCAGGGCAGACAGAGGAATTCTAATGACCAGACAAACGAGTTAGAAAAGAATCCTTTGTGTGGTTGTCTGTGTCTGCCTCAGAGATCTCTGGATTTGGCCTCACCCACTCAAGTATTGTCAGGATTAATGGCTTTGATAGCTGAGATGGTGGTCCCGTTTCAGGGACCCCCCCCACTATTGGGGTGGAGTCTCACACAGTACACAGATGTCCCTGGGGCATAAACAGTCAGGCAGAAGGAGCCCGGGGTGCTGTGTAGTTCATACTGGCATCCCTCTGGCTCAGAAAGGCACACATGTACTTTTTGCGTTGATAACATCTGCAGGGGAGCAGTCTCTAAATGTTAAAGTTTCAGAGGGGCCCTAGCCAATCTTGCCTGTGACCCTCCTGAGTCAGTGTGACACAGGAAGTGTGCCTTTTGTCCCTCAGGTGGTATGGGAGCAAGAGCTGGTTCCAGTAGAGATTTGGGGGCTCTGGGCAGCTCAGCCATAGCAGCATCACCGACGAGAGCTGTTTCTGTACAGAGAGCTGAGAACCCAGACATCCCACACTGTGGCACCTGCGTCTCATTCACAGACAAATACGAACCGTCTTTGAGCCCACACTGATTGCAATTCTAGTACTAATTTCTCTCCTGTTTCTGCCAGCTCAGACAGTCTCATTAAAAAAAAAAGAAAAAGAAATTAGGCTGTTGAGATGACTCAGAAGGTAAAGACGCCCAGCAGCCAGGGCTGGCAAGCAGAGTTCAATCCCTGAGAAAGAATCGGCTTTCAGAATTCTCTCACGTTCCCCCACATACATGTATACACTAAATAAACCAGTGTTAAAATATGTTCTGTGTGGTATGACAGGATCTGAGGTGTATAGGGGCTATTCTTTCTTTCTTTCTTTCTTTCTTTCTTTCTTTCTTTCTTTCTTTCTTTCTTTCTTTCTTTCTTTCTTTTTTCCTTTCTTTCTTTCTTTCTTAATTAATTAAAAATTTCTACCTCCTCCCCTCCTCCCATTTCCTTCCCACTCCCCCCCACCCCAGTCCTAAAAGAAGTCAGGGTGCCCTGCCCTGTGGGAAGTTCAAGGACCTCCCCCCTCCATCCAGGTCTAGGAAGGTGAGCATCCAAACAGACTAGGCTCCCAAAAAGCCAATACATGCAGTAGAATCAAAACCCAGTGCCTATCATTGACATCTCAGTCAGCCCCCATTGTCAACCACATTCAGAGAGTCCTGTCTGATCACATGCTAGTTCAGTCCCAGTCCAGCTGGCCTTGGTGAGCTCCCATTAGATCAGTCACACTGTCTCAGTGGATGGACACACCCCTCATGGTCCTGACTTCCTTGCTCATGTTCTCCCTTCTTCTGCTCTTCATCTGGATATAGGGGCTATTCTTGAAGAGAAGCCATTTTGCTGCTGCTGCTGCTGCTATTGTTTGAGGCAGGCTCTCCTGATGTATCTCAGGCTGGCCCAGAACTGCTGTTCCTCCTGCCTCAACCTCCGACCACTGGGACGACAGGTGCCTGTCTCTGCCCTGACAAGGGAACCATTTGGGAAAGAGATTGTGGCAGCTCCTTGTGTTCTTAAGCATTGTGTATTTGATTGCCCACCCGGGAGCTCTCTCTTCCTCCCTGGTGACCCTGTGTGGTCACAGGGCGCTTCCCGCTCACAGAGTTTAATAATCACACGGTACCTTGGGCAGGGAGGAGGTGTGCCTAGGCAGTCCCTGTCCTGCTTGCAAACCAGAGGATGACTGTCACCTCCTTGCTTTCTCCACTGCTAGGCATGGTTTTTGTTGTTGTTGTTGTTGTTTATTTTGGCTTCCTTTCAGCCCAGCCTACCGATGTGGTCAGACTGGACCAGGCCACTAAAGGAACCAGTCACTTGTAATAAAAGTGAATCTGATCAGAGGGGAGCTGACTGTGAGGAGAGGTAGGCTGGTTTCTGCTTGGGACCCTTATTCCTGTCCCTCCCGGAGAGCGGAGAGCGGGCTGCAGGGGTGCCTGGTTCATTTGCCTTCTGGCCTCTGGGGCTCTGTGTGAGTGGCGTGGCTCTAATGAGAGCCGGCAGGCTGGAGCAGGAGCAGGTGACAGTCTGACTCCTCCTCGCCACTCACTTTACCTGGCAGGTAGAGGAGCCTAATTAGCTGCTTTGGCTAACCAGAGCCTGAGGCCTCACAGCAGGTCCTGTCACTGACTTCTGCCTTCCATCAGCAGAAGCCAGACACCCCATGTGGAGAGCGGGGATGGGCTATGGGGCATGGGGAAGAGCCAGAGTTTGGCAAAGACTACCCACTCTCTACGTTTCACGAAGCCCCAGGCAGCCCCTTCTGGATGGCATCCTTATTGATCCCTGCAGTCCTGGGAGGGCGGCAATGAAAGGACTAAAGGAGTCCACTTTCCTCTTATTGCTCTAGGAGGCTCTGGCTCCTCCTGGGGTCCCCATGGCTTTCCCACAATGAGCCAGGCAGGGTCTTGCCCCTGGCGACATCTGCCACACTGCAAACAGTTGCTGAAATTATTTAGTGTGTCCTTGAGGCTCCTTGATGTCACTGGTGTTTCCTAGGCAACTGTTGCCTGAGAGTAGTCAACTTCTAGAGGGATTTGTCTGCCCAGCAGGGGCAAAAAATGGCTCCCACCCTCTTGTTAAGGGGTTCTCCCAGTAGGGTCCACATGCTGGGACTGAGTGTTCTCATATTTGTGTGAAAAGTGGAGGTGGAGTTTAATGAATATATTTTAATATGCACTTAGGCACGAGGGTTAAGAGAGAGATGCCCAGAAGAAGGTAAGCAGTACCCAAGGGCTGACAATTGGCTCCGAGTGTAAAGGTACTTGCTAAACCTGGAGGTCTGAGTTCAATCCTGGTACCCACATGGTGGAAGGAGAGTGCACCAAGCCCTACAAGTTGTCCTCTGACCTCCACGTGAGCACTGTGGTCCATAAATGCACACACGCGCGTGTGCGAGTGCGCACACACATATGCCTGGTGCCCTCAGAGGTCAGAAGAGGGCATCGGATGCCCCTGGAATTGGAGTTAAGAGTGTCTGTGAGCCACTACATGGGCACTGGGAGCCAAAACTGGGTCCAAAAGCATCAAGAGCCCTTAATTGCTGAGCTATTCCTCCAGTCCCCACACCTGGGTTTTTTTTTATATAGGTGCCAGAAATCTGAAATCAGGCTGTTATAGTTAGGGTTACTATTCACGTGAGGAGACACCATGACCAAAAACAAGTTGGGGAGGAAAGGGTTTATTTGACTTACATCATAGTCATCACTGAAGGCAGTCGGGACAGGAACTCAAGCAGGGCTGGAACCCAGAGGCAGCAGCTGGTGCAGAGACCATGGAGGGGTGCTACTTACTAGCTTGCTAGCCATGGCTTGCTTCTCTATAGAATACAGCACTGTTGTATTAGGAGCGGCGGGCTCCGTTCCTGGTGCCCGGCCACCCGCATGGCTAGTTTTATCCAAAATAATTACACGGAAACTGTATTCTCTTAAACACTGCTTGGCCCATTAGTTTTAACCTCTTATTGGCTAGCTCTTACATATTGATCTAACCCATTTCTAATATTCTGTGTGGCACCACGAGCTGGCTTACCAGGAAAGATCTTAACCTGCATCTCTCTCGAGTGGGAGAATCATGGCGACTCACTGACTCGGCTTCTTTCTCCCAGCATTCTGTTCTGTCTACTCCGCCTACCTAATTTTCTGTCCCATCAGGGCCAAGCAGTTTTCTTTATTAATTAACCAATGAAAGCAACAGATAAATACAAGACCCACCTCTATCACAGCACCACCAGCCCAGAGTCCACATGGGGTGGACTCTGTTTTCACCAATTTCTAATTAAGAAATGATCTACAGATGTGTTTCCCAGCCTGTGGGTCACAACCCCTCTAGGGTCAACCAGTTCTTTCACAGGTATGGCCTAAGACCATTGGAAAACCAGGTATTTACATAACGATTCATAGCAGTAGTAAAATTACAGTTATGAAGTGGCAATGAGAATAATTTTATAAGGTAGAAAAAGACAAGATCTCCTGAGTAAATTGGGAGCATGGGGATCATGGGAGAGGGTAGAAGGGGAGGGGAGAGGAAGAAAGGGGAGCGGAGAAAAATGTATAGCTCAATAAAAAAACAATTAAAAAAATAAATAAACAAAATAGCAAAGCTTTAAAACATAAAAAAATAATTTTATGGTTAGGTGTCACCACAACATGAGGAACTGTATTAACGCATCACACCATCCGGAGGGTTGAGAACCACTGCTCTTCAGGCTGGTCTACAACCAAGTCTTAAGGAGGCATTTTCTTAACTGAGGCTCCCTCCTTTCAGACATTTTAGCTTGTGTCAAGTTGACATAAAACTGTCCAGCACAGGTCCTCACGCTTGCGGGTAAGCACCTTCTCTATTAAGCCATCTCTCCCTCCTTGATTGCTCTCAGTTCTTATTTGGAAAGAGGACAGCGGGGGCGAGCCCGTCCTGCAGAAGCTGAGCAGGTGGGGAGTCCTGGTCCCCTGGCCTGGTTTTTGTAGATGGTGCTGAAAAGGCTTCAGAGAAACAGGCTTCATGCCTTTCTGCCAAGACCTGCTCACAACAGACCTGCGAGAGAGCCCTTCCTCTTTTCTCCCCAAAATGGTACAAACATCTGAGCACGCTTTGGTTTTCTAGCTGTTTTTCTTGCCTCTGAGAGACATTTCAGACAAGAATGATAAGATATGGGAATTGCTTCAGCAACTTGGAAAAGGAGGCTGACTGGAGAGGTGGCTCAGTTCTTGCTCTTCTTCTAGAGGTCTGGGGGTCAGTTCCCAGCATCATCCATGCCACCTGTAACTCCAGCTCCAGGAGATCTGACCTCCTCTTTTGTCCTCACGGGCATCTGCACGCATATGCATACAAGCACACACGCTTGAACACTTACCCACAGATGGCCACTATCAACATTCTGGCAATGTATTTATGTAAGAATCTTCAAATAAAAGGGTAGTGTGTTAAAATCGCTTTGAAGCACGTTCTAGTACAATCCACTTCCAGCCAGTCACGAGCATTGACATCCTAATGAGAAGTAGATTGGTGTATAATTAGTGAGTAATTTACAAACTAAATTTAATTTAATTACCTAGTGAGTCTGTACACTCACTAGGTAGCCACACTGGCCCAGTCTCGCTATCCTCTTGCCTCAGCCTCCCCAGGTCTGCATCTACCAAGCTTAGAGTCTCCTAGGGTTTTTGGTCTGCAAATTCCAGTTCTTTCCACAAAAATTACTAGGGAATATTTGAGAGTATAGGTAACCAAGTGGACTTTAGCATTAACTATCAACACAGTGACATCATCACACATGTATCTTCTGGAAGATTCTATTGCTCAATAGTGACAGACTATAAACTAACAAGGCCAATGGTTTCTTAGCAGTTCTGAGTGTATAGATTTGTTCCTGGAAGTTAAGATCTGTGCCTGGGTCCAGGTTTTGGCCTCTTACTCCAGAATGAGATGGGAGTCCACACAGACTGCGAGGAAACTTTATCCAAAGCAAAGCGATAGAGCAAGTGGAATACACTGTTGAGATTGACAGCAGGCCATATGAATTAAAGTCCTCAATGACCCCAATTATTTGGGAGCTTTCTCTTATGGGTTCAAGAGAAGGAGCTTGGTTGCTATGGGGTGGTTTTTTATTTTGATTGAGCTATTACGTAATATAGCCATTTCTCTACTGTGGGTATCCCTTCCCATAGTGCATCTGGTTTTAATCACAAGCATGCCCAATTACACAGAGGAATAAGATGGCAAATAGTGATTTCTCCCTAGACGTAAACTCTGTGGATGCAGTTTGCCTTATTGTACAAGCACCCTAAACTAGTTGAGGCCAGGTCAACTTTTTACCTTCTATACTGGACTTAACAGGAGTGTGATTGAAAATAATCAAATATGATGGTCCTTAAAGTGAGGAGAAACTTAATCCATCACGCAGAGAGATGTGCCTTCAGCTTGATGCGAGCAGGGTCCTAGGTCGCTAACAGTGTGGCGCACTGCTCAGAGTGTGGACCTGAGGCTGCAAAGTGCATTGTTAGAAGAGGGGTGTGCGCACATCCTCAACCAAGTGGAGTCCCGTATTGCTAAGCTATTCCCTATGTCCAACTGCCCCAGAGCCTTGAGCAGAATCTTAGGGACCTTCAGGAGGTCCCAATGCACAGTTGGAGAACACTAGCTTAAAGAATAAATATTTACTAGTGCTTGTAAATCCTCAGGCCGACTAGGGTCTCTTCAAGTCCTGCCTGGACCCAGTGACTCGTCTGTCGTGGTGGTGGGTGGTGACTGTTGAACACAGTCGGTATTTATGAGTATCATTTGGGAGAGGTGAGTCCAGGATGGCCTCAGCTGAGACCATGCTATCTCCTCCTGTTCAGTCATTCTTCAGACAGGCTCCCGCTATGCACGTATGATGGGTGGGGTTCTAGGGTAGACAGGTAGAAAAGGGAATAGAGGGGAGAAGTAGGCAGGTTCACGGCCTTGTGCTGCCTGGGCTCCGAACAGGCATGGGGTCACTGTCTCTGCGACATATTGACCGAGGTACACTAATGGCTGGGGAGTGTGTCATGGACCCTGCTTCTTCATGGGGATCGCAGCGCTTAGTCTCTCCCACTCTCTGGGCTTCTGTAGCCACGCCCAGGGTTCCCACTGAGTGGAAGGCTGTCATTGTTTCAGTTGCTGGACACTGTTGGCTTTCCTGTTTTGTTTGGAGTGAGACTGGAACATCTTGTGCCGCTCTAGCCCTACTGTTAGGATAAACTCCTAGAGGGAAACTTCAACAGAGGGTCGCCATATAGCTCTAACTCACTGTGTGGCTCAGGCTGGATTTATAAGGTAGCTCAAGCTGGATTCACTATGGAGTTGCCATAGTTAGGGTTTCTATTGCTTCAGTGAAACACCATGATTTAAAAGTGAGTTGGCTTTTTAATATATATAACAGTTCATCATCAAAGAAAGTCAGGACAGGAACTCAAAGGGGGCAGGAACCTGGATGCAGAAACTGATGCGGAGGCTCTGGAGGAGTGCTGATTACTGGCTTGCTCCTCATGCCTTGATCAGTCTGCTTTCTTGTAGAACTCAGTACCACCAGCCCAGGGATGGCACCACCCACAATGGACTGAGCCCTTCCCCATTCACTAATGCAGAAAATCCCCTGCAGGCTTATCCGTAGCCCAATCTTATGGAGGCATTTGCTTATATCGAGGGTCCCTCTGCTCAGATGACTTTAGCTTCTGTCAAGCTGACGTAAATCTAGCCAGCACAGTAGCCCAGGCGGGCTTTGAACTCATCCTCTTGTTACATAGCCTCTGTACCACCGCTTCCGGTTTCTGCTAGGGTTCTCAGTCCACTTTCCCCGCTCTATCCACGGAGCACACACTGGTTTCTGCTCTCACCAGTGAGGAGGAAGGAGCCCACCTGGTGAGAGGAGATATCAGCATCTCAGTGTGGTAGGCTACTTGCTGAAAAGTTCCCCTCCTTTCTGCTTATTAATTAATAGAACTTAACTTTTAAAGCAATTAGTGCGTCTGTGTGCATGCCACAGTGTTCATGCGTAGGTCAGTTTTCTCCTTCCACTTTGTGGATTCCAGGGATTAGGCAGATCACCAGGCTCCGTGCGAAGTGCCTTTATCAGCAGAGCCTTTTCAACACCTTGGCCCCTGTTGTGGAGACAGGATCTCGCATAATCCTGGTTGGCCTCCAACTCACCATGCAGCCGGCAATGACTCTGAACTTTGATTCTCGAGTTTCCATGAGATAAAGCCATGTCACCATGCTGGGCTTCTGTGCTGGACTCAAACCCAGGGCTTTCTTTGACAATGCTAGGCAGGCACTCTGGGCTACCTCTCAGCCTAAAAAGCTCATTGTTGTGCTTGATGTAGGCACAGCCAGGATGCCTGGTACCAAACTACCCAGTGAAATGTTCTTTCCCTCCCTGCATTCGGCCAGTAGCCACAGCGAGGGTCCGGCCTGGTTCCTATGCTGCAGCCGAGTACAGCACACTGCTTCTCTTCCTGGTCCCTTGTTGTCTTAGTAACTCATCAGAGACTCCTCTCTTCCCAATAGAGAGAAAAGACAACCAAGAGCCCTGGGATAGGTGGCTCAGCTGGCTCAGGAATGGAGTCCTTAGTCTGGGGGCACCCATCGTCACTGATGTCCAGGTGTGAGGAGAAGAATCAGGACCAGTTAATTGTTGACAAGTCTCTAGTTAAATCCTGCTCCCCGTCCCTTCTTCTCATGGTGCCAACCCACCTCTTCCTGGAGTTCAAGTCAGTAATCACAGGCAGCAGTGGGTTCTAACTTCATTTCTGTACAACTCACCCACCTCTCAGTGGCCTTAACTTTTCACCAAACCACACACACCCTCGTCTCTAGAAAAAGTCACCTGGCATGGTCTCTAGTCTAGGGCTTCTTTCTCTGGTGTGGCCTCTCGGCATTTCTGTCCCCACTTTTACTTCTTCTCATTCCGCGGACTACTTTGAGCACACATCCAAGGCCTGCTGAACATAGCTTGAATGTTCATGCTTGAGGTAGGTCAGGGACTCTTAGACCTTCAACTGTCACCTTAAGGGACAGTCACTCTAGGAAGCCCAGTGATTCTTTGTCACCCTCACTGTGTGATCAATCTGACCGACTTCTCAGATCTCTTCCCGAAAATGTCAGGCTCCTCTGTCATTTCTGCTTGCTTTGATATACAAATCAATAAACAAAAAAGTACATACCATCTTAAGTAAATTATCAGTGCTTATTCATTGTCCAAAATGATGGACTTTGTTATGTATCTTAATACAGGTATATATTTAGGTCATAGTTACCCCCCATACCCCTCCCCATTCTTCTCCTCCCCTTCCTTAAAAACTTTAACAACCCTGCTTTCATGTCTTTCCTTTAAACATAGGTCCTTTACATAAGAACAGTGATGCTGTCTCACTGAGTCTGCCTTATTTCACTCCACACGATGCTCTCTGGTTCCTCTCATTTCCCAGGCTGAATATACTGTGTGCATACACTGTATTTTCCTTCTATTCATCTGTGCTGGGCATCCATGACTCAGCCACAGTTGTCACTGACTGTGCCAGGGTCTCTGTTGTATGCTGCTTTGGACGCATGGGCCTGTTTTCAGAAGTGGCAAAGCTACTGCTGGTCTGTGTCTGGTTTTTTTTTTTTTTTTTAGAAATACCCACACTGATTTCCATAGTGACTCCACCAGTTCACATCCCACCAGCAATGGATACGGGCTCCTTTTCCTGCATCCTTGGCAGTGTGTTGTGGTCCTTTGATTTCTTGGGTGAGAAGAAATCTCAAAGCAGTTTTGATTTGCATTTCCCCAGAGGCTAAGGATAGTGAGTGCGGTTTTTTTTTTTTTTTTTTTTTTTTCCAGCACCTGCCAGCATAATTGCAAACACCTAGAGATTGTTGGGGGGTGGGGGCTACTTTGGGTTCCAGGAAAGCAGAGTGAGGCACACAGAGAATTTATCTTGAAGAAATGATTCTTAGAAGGGACATGGGGAATGGGAGAAAGCAACAGAGAGGTATTCAGCCAGCCCAGGCTGCATTAATGAGAGCTGTAGCTGGGACCCGAGTGCCTCTGTATGACCCTGCAGAAGGGAACTTACCATTGTCCCTGGGGTGTTGAGGAGGGGTGATGGCATTCTGATTTGACCAGAATACTCCTGGGGCTTGCTCCCTAAAGTCTTCATGCTGTTTAATGGAGCATGCTCAGAAATACCTACTCTCCATCAGAGAAGCCCTGCAGGCAGGGATGAGGATGCTGGGCAAAGCAACTGTCAGCTGGATGCTGAGTCCGTGCCTGGAGCCTGGCATGGAGCAGACTTTGCCTGTGTGGTACTCACTTAATGCAGGGGAAAGCTCTGTCTGATTGTCTTTTGCCTCTGGTCACAGCAGCCAGATGTTCCCCTCTGGCTCTCCCTTCAACTGAGGCTGGCTGAATTTCCAGAGGCTCTGGGCTGGATGACGACTTTCCCAGCTTGTCCTCTAGGGAGCCTGTGGACAGAGCTGTAGCTTGGGTAGTAGCACGGTTGCTGTTTTAGGAATGTCCCTTTGATGCCCTCTTGCCCATCCTGCCTCTCCTTCTGTGCCAGTTTCTCTGATGTGATGCCCCAGAGGCCACGGGCACAGCAACCACTGACCTTTGCACAGCATGCCACTGCCAAGACACTCCTTTAGTCCCGACTCCACTCTGACATCAGCCCCAGGGCTCCATTCGTGTCTCTCTGGGGTGTTGAATTTGAATGTGGATTAGTTGACATTTGGGTGCAAGTGACAGAAACCAGCTTCCCTAAAAAAGACATAGCTAGCCTGAGAAGTCTGTCACTAGAGGTCTTTGAGGAATGCTGTCGCACTTAGTCTAGAGGTAAATCTGTGCCTTAGAACCTGTCTAGAGGGTCCCAGAGTGGGCAGTGTTTTCTCACTCATGACTGTCAGCTCTGTGCTGATGGAAAGATATAGCCACCATTTGATAAGAGCATCCCAGGGCTGGGGAGATGGCTCAGTGGGGCAAAGCTCTTACCGTGTAAACCCAATGACCTGCATTTCAATCCTCTAAACCCACTTAAAATGCTAGTACTAGTGAGAACGAGGCGGGAGGAGGTCCAGCCCAGATCCTATAGCTAGACCCTGCCTCAAAAACCTCAACAAAACAAAGGTTGGATTGAAAGAAAGTCTTAGGTAATACAGTCCCAGGCAGACTTTCCAGCCATTCAGGAGAGAAAGTCGGCCATGAGCAGACTGGCACCTGCCTCAGAATCTCCAGTGTATGGCACCGCGGCCTAGAGCTGCAGTGGCAGGTGAGGTGTACAAGGTGAGCTGGCAGTGTTTTTATTTTTTTAATTTATTGCATGCACACACACACACACGTGTGTGTGTAAAAATGTACATGCCATTGTGTACATGTGAACAATTTCCAGGAGTCTGTTCTCATCTCCCAGTTAGCCAAGGCTGGGGTCTCTCTTGATCCTACCGTTATTCAGTGTGTGCCGGACTGGCTGGCCCTCCAGCTTCCAAGCAGCCCTCCCGTCTCTGCCTCCCATCCCGCTGCAGGAGTGTGGGATTACAGGGATGTGTCGGCATACCCCTTTTTCTACCTTTTATTATTCCCTGTGTGCTCACGGGAAATAGGCTGACACGGAGGCCTTGTTTCGCTCTTGTGCATCTGGTCCCATCTTTGCACATGCTTCTCACCAAATATGAATTACTTGAATTTCCTCATATCTTAATCCCAGTATATGTATAATATGGGAAAGTTGGGGCCCAGAATGGTTAAATGACTTATTCAGGGTCACACAGTGACCCTGCTAGTGAGTAGCAGAGTTGGTCATTTACAGAGGACGCTTTTCTCACTGATCTTTTGCTCACTACAAACACAAGACTCACACAGACCCACAGCTCTCAGTGGATAGGAGGCCTATGATGTCACTGTCTGAGACTATTACGGTCTGGGAAAGGGAAGAGGGAGGCCATATTATGGCCTTGATGCCTACATGGCCCTCAGTCCGGCACACACTGAATAACAGTAGGATCAAGAAGGATCATTAATTTGGTGTCTGCTTCTCTCCCAAGTTCCAGGGAGTCAGTTCACATAGTGTAGTAGCAGGGCCTATAGCTGGGGAGAGCCCACTGTATCACTGTACTCCTGGCACAGCAGGGGGCTGTCCTTTCTTGCTCCACGGCCATCATTTGCACAGAGGGGATATGAGGGTGGTCAGAGCGTCTGAACAGCTCTCCATGTGCCATTGCTAGGGGTATGTCATGGGGGCAGATCCCTCTCCCATCCTCACGAGTAATCGCTGCTGCCATCCACTAAAATAAAATGTTTACTTTCCTTTTGTGTGTTGTGCCTGTGCCTGTGTTTGTGAGTGCTGTGCCAAAGAAGACAAGGCTGCTGTGAACTGTGAGCTGCCTGATATGGGTCCTGGGAATCAAATTCAGGTCCTCTGCAAGAGCAGTACATGTTTTTAACCACTGAACCCTCAAGCCCCGTCATGCAGTTTTTTTAATTTTAATTTTTTTGTTTTGCTGGGCTATCAAGAGTATTAGGGAGACAACAGACAGCAAACTTACAGAAATAGGCTCTGCTAGCCCAAAACAAAGACATTAGTTAAGAAAACATCATAACTGCAGGCAAAGGCTGAAGTGTCAGGTTCCGGGATGTCACCAAAGGCCCTGTGAGGCTGACCTAGGAGTGAGCAGACTGTCCACATTCATCTCAACGCTCACAGTCCCCACTCTTGAGTTCTTGTCCTTGGTGGCTCCAGAAAGGTGAATCGGTCTTCTGGGGCAGGAAGGCAGTGGCAGCAAAAAGTCTTGTGCATGCAGGCTTCTCAGAGAGGCACAGGTGCTTTCCAAGTGATGGGACAGCTATCTGGGATGAAGGACCAGAGAGCAGACTGTGATCTCTGTGCAGGCTCATGTTTACAGAGAGCTCCTGCTGCTGCTGAAGGGCTGTCCCACTTGACCCTTCTAGCTCCCGCGCTCTATCAGGGAAGGCAGAGCTTACCACTCCGGGTTCTCGGCCACCAACCGCCTCATGTGCCACTGCAAACCAATTTTTCCTGCAGGTCATTTTAATGTGGCTTCCCTCGGAAAGCAAACTAATGAACAGAATGAGGGTTTATGTGCAGGAAGTTGATTTCGGGGACAAGGAAGGCAGTAATGGCTGTCCTAGACAAAGGTAGAAGGCATTTGTTGAAAGGATGTCAGAGGTGGGATGTGACTCAGTTGGTAGCGTTTGCCTGGTGTGCACAAGGCTGGCCATGTGTGCAGTCCTAAACACTGCATAAACTGGCAAAGTGGTATATACTTGTGGTCCTTTGCACAGGAAGAAAGATCAAAAGTTCAGTCACTTTTGGCTACGTAGCAAGTTCAAAGCTTGTCTGGGCTACATGGGACCTCATCTTCAAAAACAAGTCAGGGTTGAGGACAATGTATTCAAGGGTTCAGATGCTGGAGACCCAGGTTAGAGAAGGGATGTCACCAAGGGTTCCACAGGCTGTCCTGAGTGCAGGGTGCATACTTGGGGGGCAGCAGGGGAACATACAGGGGTCCTGTGATTGCTACAGTCGTGATGTGCAGATCCTGGTGGGGAAGATGCGGAGTTGGGTGGCACAATCTTCCACAGTTTCTGTGTTCAGTCTTGGGGCTTGAGAGATGCCTGCAGGGACTCAGGTTGCTGGGAAAGGGGCTCCATGACTCTGTGCTATACAGATTTTAGTTTGATGGCCACTCTTTTCCTTGGGACATTGCTCCATGGTCCCATCCTTTTGGATGAGGCTTTGTGTTTGCCAAAGGCGGGACCTTGGCATTCTGCCAGCCACACTGGCTCAGACCTAGGGTGAAGGTCTTTGTGCTGGGACAGGGAGACTATCTGGAACCATAGGCAGCCCAAGTGGGACTCTGATAGATGGAGGCTGGGTGTGGGTGGTCCTGGATGCCACAAAGGCCACATATAGTAAGAGAAAGTGCTCAGATGGAATTCTGGTGTGGTCCAGCATGCTTCCTTTGCTTGCTTGCAGAAGAGGCTCTGAAGAGCGTGAGCCTTGAACTCCTGGGTGTGGGAAGTCTGAAAGGGCCTCACTAGCTTCTCAGTGAGTTACCATTTTTAACTCTATTTTGTTTGTGGCCTTTATTTGAGTCGGGATATAGGTCACATGTTCTCTTACTATTTGACTCTTCTGAGGTCCCAGCCCTATGGACCAAACCTTTGATGAAAGAGGCTGTTATTACAATTTCATTTTCAGTAGATGATCATTAAGGATCCTGTGTGACTGTATTTGTCAGGGCCTGGGCACGGTGCTACATGCTTTAACATGCCCTCTCTTCTTCCCTATTTAATTCCCCTCTGGTCCTCAGGTCTTCACAGTCTCCTCCTTGGAGTACACTTTCCTGGACTGGGCTATCCCTGCCTCCCACCCTACTCTCCATTCTGTCCTGTAACCCACCACAAACCTTGACACGGCCTTTATAATGTGTGTGTGTGAGAGAGAGTGTGTGTGTGTGTTTGATTACTGTCTGTCTTGCTCTCTGACACAGAAGCTGAAGGAGGAGACGCTTGTTACATAGGGCTTGTTACAAGGAGGCAGGTGTAGCTCTCTCCCTAGGAGCAGGCTCTGCAGGGGGGCAGTCTTCAGGTGATAAACATCTGGGGGTCGGAGCTATCCCGACATTCTCTGCTCACACTGGTTGACATCTGCACACTGTTCAGAGAGGAAGTGTTTGCCACCCGTTGAGCCTCACCCTGGCAGGGAAGACAGCCATTTCCCCGTGGGCCTGAGGCTGTGGTCCTCACAGACTCAGGGCTTCCTCTGTTCCCAATATTGAGGGAAAGAGTGAGTGCTTATTTTTACCAGACTCTTCCAGGATAGATTTGATGCAGAGGCTCAGAAAGGTTAAGCACGTGGTTCAGGGTCAAACAACTAATAACGATACAGGTAAAATTTAAACACAGGGCTTCATCATCATACCTGAAGTCTTTTAATTCTAAGCATACTGTTCTTCTCCTGCCTGGCTCTACTCGGGAAGGGCAGAAGGCCCTGACCGCCCCCTCCATCTGTCTCTCTTCATTTCCCTTCCTGGCCCTCTTGCTCGGGTCCTGCCACTCAGCCCCATGACCCTTCCAGCTGCGAGGTCTGCCCTCTGCAAATTCACTGGGTACCATTCTGCAGTCGCTTGGCTGCCAGCACTAGTCTCCATCTGCCACAGTGGCGTGGTGCCCACTCACAAGATGGCATGCTATTTTTACTCAGCTTAGGTGCCAAGCCAGCCAGATGTTTTTCAGCAGGAAAGGGAAGCTGAACATGGCTGGGGAACGGAGGAGGGTTCCAAATGGCAGTTCCACGGAGGTTCTGAGACCCGCAAGGGAGGGCTCTGCCTAGAAGAGGCTGCCTCTGGGACCAACACCTCCCCCTTCCTGGCACCTGACCCTGGCTCCAGCTGGGTTCTCTGAACTGACTGTGGGTTAAAGCGCAGGTCCAGCTGTGGTGGGTCTGCTTCAGGGAGAGGTCCTTGGGCCAGGAGCCTTCCTGGGATTCGGCATCTCTTCCACTTGGGTCCTGAGGGTTGAGGCAGAGATGTCTGCGATGCCTGCAAGACTCCTGGGCCTGGGACAGGCTGTTTGGAAAATTCCGGGTTTGGCTGGTTGCCTAAAGAGCTGGCCAGAGCAGGCTGAGAGTCCAGGCAGCTAGGTGGGTCATCTTTCCTTTGAAGACCAGAGGTGACTGCTGGTGGTCTTCATCTACTGTAGCTCTCATGGAGAGGCATGCCTCTCCAAAATCAGCAAAGCCTGTGGCACACCCCACTGGCTCTCTGTTCCTCTACCTCTCTGTTTCTAACTGGTGTGACCTTTCCTGACCTCTGAACCTTAGATACATCATAGGTTGAACTCCCAAGGGTTTATTGTCCCACCTCGATCTGGGAGCTTGTGGCTAGAATTAGCTGTAAGGAATCACAGTTGTTCCCAGGCTTTCTGGCCTTTTCTGGACCAGCTGTCCTCCCAATCTATATAGCAGGGGAGGAGCCAGGCTTGTGTGTGACCCATTTTCTCCCCCCAGAGGAATATTTCAGAACCCCCAAGCTGCCTATGAGACACGGCTTCCAAGTCTGGGTTTCTGGACGGCTGACCCCGTTCTATATGAAGGGACCAGGCTAGAGGGAAGAGAGGGGTAGTGTTCATGGGGGTTGCAGCTTGCTGAGCAACCAGGCTGCATGATGGTCTTGGTTTTGTTTTAGATACAAGATTTCTATGTGTATCAGCCCTAGCTGGAACTGGCTCTGTATACCTTGCCGGCCCTGAACTCACAGAGATCTGCCTGCCTCTGCCTCTCTGAGCGATGGGATTAAAGGCGTGCACCACCACCGCCTGGCTTGTGTGATGGTCTTCTGATTTGAGTGGCTGACTGGTGGGTGTGACTTGCAGATCTGCCCCATTTGGGATACAGGTTTTCTCTGTGAGTGTGTACCTGTGTTCACACCTGTTGCCATGAGAGCCCATCTGGGCGGTACAGAGAGTGGTGTGGAATTGAAGGATTTGGTGGCCTACAGCCCTTCAGAGAGCCCCTGGAAAGTGTGATTCTGTCAGCTCAGAAGCACCCTAGGGGAGTGATGGCTGGAGAGAGACTTCAGGAGGTTTGTCACTGTACCTGAATGGGATGAGAACGCTGGATTTGGGAAGCCACAGCACCCTTCCATGTGGAAGAGAGGAGGCCTGCTGATCTTGGCAGTGGAAGGAGGCCTTGCAAGCTGACAGTGCAAAGCGACCCTTGTCTTTGCACTGATGAGGTCCAGGAGGGGGACTTGCTGGGAGCCTTCTGGAAGGATTGCTTTTTACCAATCAAGTCACATCCCAGGCTTGGGCCTGTGACTTTGCATCATGGTACATCCACAAGGCTTTGTTTCTGAAATCCTCAGAGGCAAATACACTGTGTCCTTGCTAAGGTTGTGTGGGTGGCAGTGGTGGGTTCAGACCTGACTGGGTTCTCAACAGTGGAGCTACTTCTGCTCTGGGTAAAGACCTAGAGAGGCCAGAGGTGGCTTACGTTCAAACTAGCTCTTCACTCTCGTCTTCTGGTCATCGGACCCCCTCCCTGCAGAAAATATCCATGGTGCCTTGTGGGACTCAGGTCACTTGATGTTTGAGCTCACAAGACAGGTTGCTGGTTTTGCATGAGTTGGTGACAGCAGGCTCCTGGGATGCTGGGGGATGTTACCCTTTGAGTCCTTCCTGTCCCTTTCAGTTTACAAACATTACGACTTGTCACTGTAGCCAGGTGCTCAGATAGGGTACCTGTGGAGGGTGGTGGTTTTGAGTTTTTCTTTAAGTAAGTTTATTTTTATTAGTGGGGAAAGAGAAAGAAAGAAGGGGGGAGGGTGGGAGAGAAGAAGAGAGAGATAGGGAGAGAGGGAGGGAGTGAGGGAAAGGTCAGAGGACAATTTTTGGGAGTCATTTCTGTCCTTTTACTGCCAGTTCTGGGACTTGAACTCCAGTCCCTAGCTTAAATGGAAAGAATGGGTACACACTGGGCTGCTGAACCACCTGTCAGCCGAGGGATGGTGGTTTTGAAGAGGTTTTGTGTTTCAATTCTACCTGAACTCAGTGGAGGTCCAGCAGCCCAAGCCTCCTCCCTCTCCACACCGGGCCTGTTATACCCAAAGCCCAGCCCATGGCTTCCTTTTGCTGTGACTGTAGGTCTGTCTGACTGTCTATTCTTTGCTGTCTGGAGAGAGGCCTCAAAGGTGGCACCCTTGGCTGCTCTGAACAAGGAAGGACTGCCAGGTAGTTGCTGCTTGCTGCTCCGGGTTAGTGTTAGCATCAGTTACAGGGTGTGGCTATGAACTGCTCTGTCTCAAGAGCTTTTGTTTTACCCAGCTTCCCCTGTGACTGGGCAGGACCCAGTAACACACGTGCCTAATCCAGTTTTGTTGGTTGGGGATGGGGGCGCATAAATAACAATGGCTTCTTTCCTCCATGGCCTGAGATGCCAGCTCAGACTACATGATCTCACAGCGAACCAACCCTCAAAGCCCTCTAGGGAAACAACAAACCTGTGGTTGCTTTTCCCACCATTCCCCAGCCCTGCCTGGCTCTGCTCACCTCTGCTGCTTGTTTCCTGGCTGCTCTCCTCTCGTCTCTGATTGATGCCCAGTAGGAGACAATGCTGTGCGCTGTGCACGATGCCTGGACAGCCCTCCTCCCACTTCCACTGCAGCCAGGGAGGCTTCTGTATGGCACAAAGTGCAGTGCCTGTATTTGCTTTTGTTTTATTCCTTGTACTTGCTTTGGCTCGTGGGAGTTCTGGCAGCTTCTGGATGTTTCTGGTCGTCTGTCTCTGTGGGAGATACCCAGGCTTGGGGGATGTCTAGGAGTGGGTGTATTGTATCTACTAGGATGGCAGACTAGACTGTAGGAAGCTCTTTTCCATTGAGGAAGAGGAGACAGGAGAGGTTTCTCCAAGCTGCCTAGAAACAACTCTCCTTGGTGCAATCTGGGAGAGAGAGATCTTGTTGTTTGAGGCTAATTTGAGTAAGGTAGCCTCTAGGGCAGAGGAAGAGTAAGACACAGACCAAGAGAGCCAGTGTAATAGCCAACAAGAGTGATGGGAAGGGGAAGAGAATGTTCTAGGCAGAGAAACCTCTGAGACAAGGGATACATGCTGGAGGGGCTGAACGCCCAGGCAGTGGAAGGAGCTGTTTGGTTGGAACTGCAGCATCAGGTCAGGCTGTCAGGAGACAGTGCCCTCGCTGTTTGAGCAACAGCAGATGCAATCTCCTTTGCGTTTTTACATCTATAATATCTTTTCCCACCTTAAACCACAGCTCTGTGTGTTATATTGAGACTCAGACACAGGAGCCAGGGTGAGGAGAGACCAGGGAGCAGAAGACTGTGGCAGGGCCTAGCGAGAGGGTGAAGGCAGTAGCTGGATGTGCTTGGTGTTTCCACTTCAGTGCTGAAGATGGTAGAATCCAGTTGTGGTGACACTTGCTGTCAGCTTGGCGGGAGCTAGTCTCATCTAGGACACAGTCCCAGAGACTTTCAATATTGAGTTCAAGTGGAAAACCTACCTCTAATTGCAGGCACTATCATCCTATGGGCTGGGGCCCGGACAGAGTGAAAAGGAGAAGGTAGACTCGGTGCCAGCTCTTATTAGTCTCTCTGTGTCCTGGTGGTGGGTGCAATGTGTCCAGCTGCCTCAAGCACCTGCTGTCCTGCTTCTCAACCATGCCTGCCTCCCTCCCTTCTTCCTTTTCTCCTTTCCTCCTTTCCTCCCCCCTTCCTCCCTTCCTTCCCTTCCTCTTTCCTTCCCTCCTCCCTTCCTCCTCTCCCTCTCTCCCTCCCTTCTTCCCTTCCCTCCCTCCTTACTTCCCTCTCCCCTCCATCCCTCCCTCTTTTCTCCCTTCCTTCCTTTTTCCTTTCTCCCTTCCTCTCTCTTTCCTTCCTCCTCCCTCCCTCCTCTCCCTCCCTCCTTCCTTCCCTCCTCCCTCTATTCCTCCCTCTTCCCTCCCTCCCTCTTTCCTTTTTTTCCCTTCTTCCTCTGTCCCTCCTTCCTTCCTTCCTTCCTTCCTTCCTTCCTTCCTTCCTTCCTTCCTCCCTCCTCCCCTCCCTCCTTCCCCTCTCCTTCCTTGAGTTGCTTTTGTCAGGCATGTGTCGTAGCAGTGAGAAAAGTCACCCTAGAACTTGCTTATACTAGGCAAGATCTCTATCAATAAGTTGTGATGTCCTCCTGGGATGTGGGCAAGGAGAGAGGGTTAAGAACTTTTGGCCACCATGAGAAACAGGAAGTGTGGAGCTGTGCCTGCAGAAGTGGCTAGCCCTGCTGCGAGAGTGATTGCTAACGGGGAGAGTTCACACTGTAACAGTGCAGAGTGCATTTGCCACAGCCGTTCTTGACCAATAGGATGATCTGGCAAAGCTGGACCAACCGTCCACCTGGTACTCATCCGTTGGAACTTAGCCACACATGCTGCAGTGGGCAGGTGTGCTTCCGCTTCTGTTTCCACAGAGAGAGAGCGAGAGAGCATCTGTCTGGCCCCAGAGGATGGCAGGTAGGGAGTTTAGGAACTGTAAAGAGCAGCACATGGTACTCAGACCAGGGTGGTGGTGGAAGCGGCAAGCTCCTTCAAACAGCACCGGATTCACCCTGGGGCCTGGGAGTGGAGGGAAGGGAGGTGTAGTTAAGTCCTGAACTCCGTCATTCTTACAGGGTCCCAGGTGTCACTACTAAGCTGGTCGGAGAACCACACTTGAGACTCTTGAGACCCTCTGAAAGGGACACTCCTCAAGTGCTTGTAGTTTTCCATGACCCACGACCCAGGAAAGCCATGTATTGTTTCCCCTGCTTCAGTACTGGGGATCGACTCTAGGGCTTCCAGAATCCCTGACAAGCTTAAGCCTGACACCAGCCCTCTTTGTTTCTTATATTTATTTATTTTGTGTGTGTGTAGGAGGCGTGTACAGGACTGCACACTTGTGGAGGTCAGAGGGTGACTTTTGGGGAAGTCAGTTCTCTCTGTCTACCATGTGGAACCGGGGAATCACACTCAGGTTGTCAGGCTTGACGGCAGGTGCCCGTACTGCTGAGCCATCTCACCAGCCCTGGTTTTTATTTTGACAGAGGGTCTCAGTGAATTGCTTAGGCAATTCTCCTGTTCCACAGTTGTCAATCTACCCAAATAGCTGGCCTGACAGACCTACATTTTGATCAGACTTGGGGGAGCAGGAGGGGACTTCAGCATTCCTAGGTCTGCAGGAACACTGCTGGGTAGATCCTGGCTCTCCTCGGTCAAGGTCGTCAGCAGTTGGTATCCAGTGCCCAACGGAGAAGCGGGGAGGCTGTCTCTGGCAGCCCCTCCAAGGAAAAGAGCGAATTCCCTGCAGCCAGCTAAATGGCTTGCGCGGGATTTCTTATTTATTTCAATTAAGCTCTGGGCTCATTACGCAGCCCCAGAGCTCAGTTCTTCCCCAGGAGGAGCAGAATCACATTTCCATATGTCTCTTCAGCTTGCAGAGTCCCAGACCCCAGCGGAGGCTGGAGAAGAGAAGGGGGTCCCCCTCCCCCTCACAGAGTTCCAGGTAAAGGCTGGGAATGCTGACTGTGAGGAGCTTGTTTTCTCTCTTTCCTGACGAGCTAAAGTATTTCTCTGTACATCTGGTTTGCATTTTCCTCTAGACTTCTGCCAGGAACAATCGTGGAAACAATGTAGCCCCGCATGGCTGAAGTTATCCATGGCTCTGGAATTCTCCAGCTGTCCCGTAGGGCCTCCTGTTAAGTTGTAAGGAATTCCTTCAAGTGAAGTCATCAGGCTCTGAAAACACTGGAGGCGTTGCTGTTGGGCCCTTAAGGGCGCTGTCTCATGCTGTCTCACCTGCAGAGGTGTGCTGCAGGCCCTGGTCCCCTAGGCTGCTTGAGCCACTCCTGAATGCCACTGTTCCCTCATTTATACAGCAAAGATGAGCATCTTGGTTTGGGGAATGGAGCAGAGTACACAGCTGGCACCATCCTGAAGCTCACCCTCTGTGGAAGGAGTGGGTAGTCAATATAGTGCCTTTCACTAGTTAAGATAGCCTGGCTAGTAAGGCTGCTGTAGAACTCCGCTGCTCTCTGTCCATGGGTGGGGACCTACTACATTCTATCCACCTCAGAGACAAGGTCCTCCTCAGGATGGTGTGTGCCCTTTGGGTCCTGTGTGTCCTTTGGGCAATACTGAGAGGCTCTCATCACTGTTTAAAAAATTAGTTCCCCAGTCCCGCACTTGAATGGTATGTCATGCCAAAGAACTTTCTTGGAGTAGGGAGCAAGAGGGAGAGGCTGGTGTGCTGAGAACCAGGGATTGGATGAAGTGAGGCGCCGAGCGAAAGGGCAGGATGGGCTGTAAAGGGGCTGGGGGGTAGGAGTGGCCTTTGGTCCTGTTCTCACTTTCAGATGATGGCACCTGGAGCAAACTTTGTGGGTTACGCTACAGGGTAGAGGTTGGTGCTGATGGTGAAGGGAAGGGGTGTTGCACGCTGTTGACTGAATAGGGGCTGCTATAATGGCCACAGAGACATCGTTTTATAATTTTATCCTTCATCTTTTAGTTCTGGAGCCTGGAAGTCTGAGATCGTGGGTTCGGCGGGACGGACTCAACCCTTGAGGCTTCCCTCGAGTTCTCTCATGGCTCCCGGTGCCTTGACGGCCATCTTTGACAGCCTGTGACCTCTGCTGATTCACCCCCATCTCTTCGTTTCACACTCCCGTGACAGCGTCCCCATGTCTATGTATAAGGATGGCAGCTGTTCCCACCTGTGTTGAAAATCTTGAATAAAAATGGCTCCCACAATCTCATATGTTTGACTGCTTGCTACCCAGTTAGTGGGGCTGTTTGGGAAGGAATTAGGAGGTGTGTCGTGGAGGTGGGCTTTGAGGTTTCAAAAACCCATGCCAGGCCCAGTCTTGTTCCCTCCGCCTCTCCGAGTGAGAATCAGGATGTAGCCTCTTAGTTACTCTTCTATCACTAGTCCTGTCTCCCCCACGTTCTTGCCACGATGGTCATGAAGTCACCCTCTGAAACTGTAGGCAATTAAATGCCTTCTTTTATAAGTTGCCTTGGTTATGGTGTCTCTTTATAGTAATATAACAGTAGCTAAGACAATACCCAACCAGAACCTCAGCATTTGGGGGGGTGTGTTTTTTGAGCCTAAAGCCAAGTCAGAGAGAGAGTAGTGACTTACTCTAAGGTGGTGGCAGGAGTCAGGAACGGGATGAACCCAAGTGGTCTTCTGAAGTTGAGCTCAGCAGGATTAAGAGTTTGGCTGAATGTTGGGGGTGAATGTTGCGAGATATTTGATTGAACTGACACTCTAAGACCGTTAATAAGGTTAACCTTGAATCAGGAGGCTGATTCAGTGACTAGTTGACCGAAATGAACCATAGAGAAGCCAGGAATATGGACAGAGAGGTGCACAGGAAAGAAGGGATAGACTTGGATCTCTCTGAGGTCCTTTTTGATCTGGGCAGCATGGAGAGGTCAGCTGGCCATCCCTCCACTGCTTTCTTGCTCTATTGGGTTTTTACCCCATCTGACTCCTGACTTCCGAGGCTTTTTTTTTTGGGGGGGGGGGGACGTGGTAACAGGACAACTTAGATGAACACTTCAGGTGAAGGAGAAGTTACATGTCTCAGACTTTCTCATCAGACCACCTGGAGGTGACTGGAGTATGAATGCGGTATCTCCCTAAGACGTGGGGACTTTGGGAACCGACTATTCTGAGGGCTCTTTCCTCGAGTCTTGGATTCACATCCTGATAAAGCCTGCAGTGAGCATGTGCCTCTTGTACCATGTGGGCACATGGATGCAAAGAGCCTCCCATGAAGTGGAGAGTAACTCTCACCAGAATCCACTCCCATCTCTGTCTGGGATTTGCTGGCTTCCAGAACTAGGGACGAGGAACATCTGTATTTGTAAATTACCCAGTCAAAGGTATTTTGTTTCAGTGGCAGAGCTTGTTAAGACAGACGTCTTGGCAAGCAAGTATACGGTTTAGTGGGTCTGGGACCACATTGGGGAGTTCGTACCTCAGTTCGGATCCCATTTGAGTCTGCTGCCGGGCCAGGTATGTCTGAGGCGTGGCCAGGTGGTAGAGGTCTGCTGTCTAGCAGGGTGGGTACATGCCACACACAACACTCAAGATATTGCAGCCTGGTTTGGATGCTCACCTTAATAGACCTGGAAGTAGGTGAGAGGTCCTTGGATTCCCCACAGGGCAGGGAACCCTGACTGCTCTTAGGGCTGATGAGAGAGGGGGAGTTGATTGGGGGACGGGGAGGGATATGGGAGGCGGTGGCGGGGAAGAGACAGAAATCTTTAATAAATAAATAAATTTAAAAAAAAAAGATATTGCAGCCTGTCTATCCCAAACCAAGATGGACCATGAGTGTAAAATACACGCTCAGAGTATGACAGTGGAAAACAAATGGATTAATTTTAACTACTATTTTTGAATCATGTTGGGGCCAAATAAAACACACAGTTAAAAAAATTCATCTATTCATTTTATTCTTTTGAATGTGGCTACAGCAAAAAATGTAAAATTATACATGTGGCTCACATTACAGTTCGAATAACAATGTCTCAGACAGTGCTGGCTTCGTGTTGGTTTCTGGAGCCTTTATGTCAGTCCTTTACTCTTCTGGAAGCTTCTTGACCACTCCAGCTGGAGATCGTTTCCACAGACATTTCATTTTTACAAATTAGTTTCATGTCACTTGAGACAGCATTGTTGTGTAGGCGTCTGGGTTTGCGTCTGTCCTCCCACGTTCCCTGTTCGTCCCACAGAGCAGGCACCTTGACAGAATGACGATGTGAATTCTGGAGGCCCCAGAAGCTACCGAGGAGACTTGGGAAGGTTGCTGCACAGGGGCTGAAGTGGATAGGGATGGGTCTCAGGTTAATAGAGTTAGGGATCTCACACACTGAGAAAACCCTGTTCCTCAACTGGAGAAAGGAAGGGAAAGTCCAGTAGTGTCAGAGGGAGGGACCTGCTACTTAGGAGGCTGAGGCAGGAGGATGAGAAATTCAAGGCCAACCTGGGCAACTTAGAACTTGTGAGAATGAACAGACTAAGAAGCCCAGGGAATACATCTCAGTGGTAGAGTGCGCGTCTGGCACGTGCACATCCCGGATTCATAAAAAGCAAAGCAAAACAACACAGCGAAGAAAAACAAAATTCCAAAGAAGGACAGAGAGGAAGGGACAAAGGAGTAGCCCCTTCTTCCTATCATTTTCTGTTTAGGATAATCGCTATACTGTTAGATGCACCATTCCCGCTAAGCCCATCACCCTATGGCATCAGTACTCAGCACCTGAATTTTAAAGATGAACAGAGTGAATTTCCCATCACTGGGCAGCCAGAGGACAGCAGAGGTGGGATTTGAACATGGATCTACCTGGTCACCCAGCCAGGGATCCACACAGCAGTAATGAGGCAGGAAGTAAGGAGGGATGAGCAAGGTTGGAGAACAATGCGGGGGGCATCGCTCAGAGCCACACGTCGTCAGGGAGGGCCATGTTAGTCTGTCCCTGAAATTGAATTCCTCGTGGGTCAGGAATATGACAGTCCTGAGCCTGGCAGACACGCATCTGCTTCCGGGTCTCAGAGACCACCTCAGGAGAGTGCCTCGATCTTGAGAGGAGATGGGGACCTTAGTCCTGTCTCAATCCTCAGTTTGTGTGGAGAGGTAGCACAGTCTGCCATGTTTGTGACAGAAGTGCTGCGGGCTACACAAATGACTCCAGGAACAGTAAGACTGGATATTACTCACTCTGTCCCTCCCTCTCTTCTTCCCTCTTTCCTTTCTTCCTAAACAGGGTCTCATGTAGCCCACATTGGTTTGAACTTGCTATTCAGTCAGGGATGATTTTGAACTTCTTATCCTCCTATCTCCACCAGGTGCTGAAATTATAGATTTGTGCTAGTGTGTGTGTGTGCGTGTGCATGTGTGTGTGTCTGCGTGCATGTGTGCATGTATGTGAGTGCACAAGCGTGTGTGTGCACAAGCGTGTGTGTGCACGTGTGTGTGCATGTGTGTGCGTGTGTGTGTATGCACATATATATATGTGGAAGCCAGAGGTCAACATTGGATGTCTTACTCAATCACTTATCCACCTTATTTATTTTTTTGAGGCAGGGTCTCTCACTGGACCTGGAGTTTGATGATTTATCCAGGCTGCTTGGCCCAGAAGCCCCAGAGACTCCCATGTTCTTCTTCAGCTCCCTAGCCCTGGGACTGCAAATGCATGCCGCTATGCACAGTTTCTCATGTACGTGCTGGGGGCCTGAACTCACCCCTCGTTCTCGCATAGTGAACACTTGCCTGAGCCATCTCCTCATGCCTGATGTCGTAAGTAATTAGTTTTACCCCACACTGTGATATTCCCTTTCCTTGCTTTGGACTGCCGCGTCTTGCCAAGGTCCCCTGGGTCTTCTGACCTCACCTTCTTGCCCACAGAATTCGACCTGAGTTCATACTGCATTCCTTTAACAGTTCTGCTGTTGTGTCTCAGGAAGAATCTGAAGGCACCCGCATGCTGAATGATTGGTTTGGCTCTTTACAGAAGATGGGGTTTGGAACAGAGAAACCTGGCTGTGTTCTGGGCCACTCTCACTAGAAGCCTGTTGGAAACTTCGCCAGCCCCCAGTGGCGGCCTGTCTATTCTCCCTGTGGAGGGCCAGGGACTAAGGGCTGAGGCTGAAGAGGGCTTGACCAGCTCTACTGTGCCTCATGTAGGGAAAGTAGCTGCAGGCAATGAGAAAAATGAGCAGGCTCATGGATGTGTCCAGAAACCCAAGTTTACAGAGCAGGCAGTTGGCAGGCCGGGCTGCCAAAGATTGATTCTATTTGCTCAATCTAGTAGTTGAGATGAATGTGAGCTGACCACAGGTCATGATTGGCCAGCTTCTAATTCAGTGAGTTTTAGGGTACTGTTTGTTTGTGTTTTTACTTTATACACTGTCCTTTAATTCCTCTAAAAATTAGTAAGGGAAGTCATTCCTATTTGACAGATGTGAGCACACTGAGGGTCAAGGGAGGAAGTAGCCTGTCTGTTGCTGTAGAGATGGAAAACAAGAAGCTGGATTTGAATGCAGGTCTACAGCCTTAAGGCCTGGCTTGTGACCTAGAGGCTCTTGTGTAAGGGCCAGTGCTCCGAGGAACCTAAAGAAACTGGGTCACAGGGGCTGAAGGGAGGGCTCAGCAGTTAAGAGCACTTGCTGCCCTAGCAGAAGGCTTGGATTTGATTCTCAGCACATACACGGTGGCTCACAGCCACTTACTGCTTTAGTCCTAGGAATCAGCGATGACTTCAGCTTCCTCAAGCTCTTGCATGCCTACGGTACGTATAAACTCATGCAAGTAGATACAGGTATGCAGTAAATGACGAATAAATCAAAATAAAACAAAATACCCCCAAACACGTACAAATGAAGGGCCCTCCCTGCTGGTCCTCTCATTCTTCCATCTCTGCAAACTGCTGATTTAAATCTCTTATCCAAAGAGCAAGAAGCAAGGTAATAGAGTAATGATCATGGCAGGATTGGGTTAGTGTGACCCCCATCTTGGGGACGACTCTAAGTCTGCGGTCTAATTTTGATGACTTTTCTAGAGTATGTGGCAGTAGCTACTTATTTCCCATCTGAGACTCTAGTAACCTAACCTGGCCTGGTCTAGTATATCTGATGTGGCATTATGGGCCAAGGGCAGTAGCTCACCTAGCTGGATGTGATGTGGGAAGTCATTCGGCAATGTCTGAAGACATCTTTAATGTTATCTTAGTGTGTCTGTTGCTGTGAAGAGACACCATGACCACCACAACTCTTATGAAGGAGGGCATTTCATTTGGGTTGGCTTACAGTTCAGAGACTTAGCCCATTGTCATCATTGGCAGGAAGCATGGTTTGGCACACAGGCAGGCATGATGCTGGAGAGCTAGCTGAGAGTCCTGCGTCTGGATCAGCAGACGGTAGGAAGGGAGAGCGCCACACTAGGCCTGACTTGAGCATCTGAGACCTCAAATCCCTCTTCCAGTGACCTACTTCCTCCAACAATGCCATTATCTACTCCAACAAGGCCACACCTCCTAATCGTGCCACTCCCTATGAGCCTATGGGGCCATTTCTTTCTAACCAGCACAGATGGTGTCCCAGCTGTGGTGGGAGAGATCCAGAGCCACACAGTCACATCCTAGACAAGGTACAGGGCCAGCCGCCCACAGCAGAGAATAAGCTCATAGGCATGTCGGGTGCAATGGTTCCTTCGTCTGCCTGTGCACTGATAACAAAACTCTGAGCCCGGGTTGTTTTTAAGTGAACATACTGCTCCTTGTTCTGGGGTGTCTACATCCAGACCAAGGCTCTGGAGGCCTGTGTTGGACAAGGGCTCAGTCTTTGCTGCCAATGGCATTTTGACTGCTTCTTTCTCTGAAGGGGTAAATGTGGGTTCTCAGAGGAGAGAAGGCATGGAGTTTTGCTCCTCAGCCATTTATTTATTGCTGTGTGCATACATGTATATACATATGTAGGTGTGTGTGTGTGTGTGCACATGTACGTGTGTGTGTGTGTGTGAGCTAGAAGCCCACCTCATATCCTTTAGGTGTGCCCATCTGAGTTTGAGACAGGGTCTCTGCCTGGCCTGGAGTTCTCTTGGCAGGCTAGGCTGATTGGCTAGTAAGCCCTGGACATCTGCCTGTCTCCACCTCCCCAGCACTGGCCTTATAAGTGTGAGCCACCAAACTTAAACAAAAGACAAAAAACAGGTGGAGTGGTTTGCACCTTTAGTCTCAGCACTCAGGAGGCAGAGAAGACCGATATCTGTGATTTTGAAACCAGTATGGTCTATAGGGGCGAGTTCCAGGTTCGCCAGCCATATATAGTGAGAGTCCGCCACAGAACAAAGCCAGAAACAAACAAAACGAGCAGCTTCTGAGAACTGAACTGAGAGCCTCTGCTTGCAAGGCAAGCACTTCCAACTGAGCTATCTGTCAAAGCCCCAGCTTATTTCTCCTCCTTACTTAGTCACCTCCGAAAGGCTTCTCCTCCTAAGGTTAACACTCTGATGAGTCTGTTTAGACACAAGAACGCGGTGCACACGGGTAGACAGGGGCACTGCTCTCTTGGTTCTATAGCATTCTTGCTATCCTAGCTCTCCCCCATTTATTTTGAAGCTGGGAGGCAGGGGTTGATTACGGAAGAATCTCAGTCAGGTCTTAAGCAGGAAGATGATAGACATATAAATATTTGCAATAGAAGAATTTGAGTGTAGGGACAGAGGCATTGCCTACAGCCAATCTTAACTTCCAGGAAAGAGATGGAACTGCAGGATCCCAGGGGCCAGGTTACCTTGGAAATTGGGGGCATATGAGTTCTCGGTGGGAACTGGGCCATGGGGAATGACTGCAGAGTGGACTAGAGGCATGAGGCCCAGGGCCTCTTTGTCCTCCAGTCTCCCAGCAGAGCTCCAACCGGACACAAACAGTGGGAAGGCAGGAACCTGGGAGATGCAACCTGCAGAGGAGACCCTTTAGATCTGGTTGGAGAGCGGGTGGCTATGAGAACAGTAAACCAAAGGCTATATCTCCTTCTCCTGTTGCTAGGAGGAGGATGTGGAGAGGACTCTGGCGGTGCAGAGGGACCCTGAACTCCCCCCAGGTATTCCTGAGAGAAGAGGCTTGGTTAAAGGATGTGAGTCCTTATGGCTCTCTTATGGAGGCCCTGAAGGGTAAATCTTTTATATAATTCTGTTTGGGAGGAGCCTAGAATGTAGATTTTTTTTTTTTTTTTTTTGGAGAGAGAGAAAGAGAGAGAGAGAGAGAGAGAGAGAGAGAGAGAGAGAGAGAGAGAGAGAGAGAGAGAGTTTCTCTGTAGCTTTGGAGCCTGTCCTGGAACTTGTTCTGTAACCAGACTGGCCTTGAATTCACAGAGATCTACCTGTGTCTGCCTCCCGAGTGCTGGGTCTAAAGGCTGCGCCACCATTGCCTGCTGTAGCACCAATTCTTATGCTAGCTTTCACCAGGGAGTTCTTGAAGCAGCAGATTGCCTTGACTGGAATCCCTGGGTGCTGGCCATCATTCCAGTTCCAGGTTTGTAGCTGTGGTGTCAGACACTCTGTGGAGGAAGGGAGAAGGGGATGGGAAATCAGTATTGTTTTAAAATTGATTGTTCAAAGACCTTATTATAGGCTGAATTCTATCTCCCCCACCAAATCCATGTGTTGAAACCCCTCCTCCTTTAGCATGTTATCTAGCAGCTATGTAGCTTTGCCTAGCATGGAACTTGCTATGCAGAGTAGGCTGGCTATAAAGGTATCATAATCTTGTTCTGTTTCTCACCGAGTGCTGGGTTCTAGGTGTGCGCACTAAGTCTGACTATACCTGCATCTTGGAGCATTTACTCTAGCAATTTCTGTTCATTCTCTTACACATGAGCTTCCGGGTTTCCCGGTACCATGTGTTGAAGCTATCTTTTTCCCACTTTTGCTATTGTTGCTTGAGACAACACAAGGTCTCATGTAGCCCAGGATGGTCTTGGTGTCATTATGGAACTAAGGCTGGCCTTGAACTTCTGACCCTCCTGCCTCTTTCTCGCAAGTGTTAGCATTAGAAACCCCATCATGCCTGTACTTGGCACTGGAGACTGAACGCAGAACTTTGTGTGTACTTGGCAAGCATTCTATGAACTGAGCTGCACCTCCAGGCCTGGAGTCTGAATTTTTAACAGACTCTATCCGTGGCCCCTTTGCCCTCGGTAGTTGGGGGTCTGAGCTGGAAGATCTGCTCTTCTGTCGGGGCTCCTCCTGTGTGGAGTTCTTGCGTAGCTGGTGAGCTGCATAAAAAAACTTCCTCATTGCCATTCTGTTTCTAACAGTTTTCCTTCAAGTGTGGGAGGTTGTCCCATGGGTGTGTTAAATTGATAAACTAGAGTCTTTAAGGAAAGAGGAACATCAGCTGTCGTGTTTGTCTTTCCCTTTGAGTGTGTGTGTGTGTGTGTGTGTGTGAATGTGTGTGTGTGTGTGTGGGGGGGTGTTAGGAAGGGGATTGTGTGTATTAGTCTGTTTCCTGTTACCAGTAGCAGCCTGCACACTTTGTAAGTTATAAGGAAAGCTTTTTTGAGCTCATGGTTCTGGAGGTAAAAGGATGGCGGCGGGGCGGGGGGGGTAGGCGCACTGATGGTGACTTTTTAAAAATAATTATTTTAAAAGCTTATTCTATTACGCTTTTCCAATCTTATAAATGAAGGTACTGTATTTCGGTTCCCCTCTCGGCACACACCACTCCCACTCAACCCCTTCTCCCCAGCAAGTCTCCCTGCTGCTTTTATGTCTTTGGCTGTGTTTTGTTTTTCATGCCCCAGCGCACTTAATTAGGGCAGCCTGTATGAGCATGGTTGGGGGGATTTACTGAAGCATGCGCAACTCATCAGTGGCTACACCACCAAGAAAGGTGCCACCCCCGCCCCCAGCAACCGTTAACCACCTAGCGATCCTCGAGGAGGATGGCTCGTGAGCCCCTCTGCCAACCATGATGGAACGTTGACACACCCCGCCGTGTGTAAGCAGGTGTTCTGCAGGTAACTACAGCTGCTGTGGCTTCATTGGAGCAACCACGCATGTCCGGAACTCAGGGTGGCACAGCACTCCTCCTTGTCTTCCAGCTCTTTCGTGCTTTCCACCCCCTCTTCTGTGATGTCCCCTGGACCTTGAAGCGGATGATATGGATGCTCCATTTAGGGCCGAGCACTTAACAGCCTCTTATTGTCTGTACTTTGACCAGTTGTGAGTTTGCGCATGAACTGTTGCCCACTGCAAAGAGAAGTTTCCCAGACCCACTGGCTGCATTCTGTAGTGGTCCAGGTCCAGAGTATCACAGGGTAAGACCCAGAGAACACAGATAGCATCCCCTCCAAAGACCTCTCTTCCTCATCTTAAATGCACCATCATTGAATCACTAGGCCCCTGTGCTAATGACCTCAATCAGCCCTAACCACCCTCTGAACTCTAAACTTTATAGTTGGATTAAGTTTCTACCCTTCAAGGCTAGGCGTAGTGTGGTGCCTAGCTTTAATTCCCCCACGCTCAGGAGGCAGAGGCAGAGATAGGCAGATCTCTCTGTGAATTCAAGGCCAGTCTGGTCTACGCAGTAAGTTCCAGGACAGCCAGGGTTCTAGAGAGACACTGGTGTGCACTACCATGCCCAATTGTCATCCACTTCTTCTATGGGCTGGGGTTGTCTTTGAGCCCCGAGGAGGACTGCACAGCGCTCATGGGTACCAGACACTTCAGATGGGCAGCATCACTTTCAGCTGCTCTACAAGGTGGGGATCTCCTCGCATTATATAGATGAAGGAGCCGAGACAAAGCAGTGAGGTAATCTGCTCAAGGAATGAAAACCCTGGGCATGGCATGAACTTTCAAATGTAGACTCAAATAAATTCTCCTTTCTTGCTATTCTTCCAAAGGGAATATAAGTCAAATTAATATTTAAGCACCCAGCTGGATTCTACTTCTGGCCTAGCCATGTGAAGGCTTCTGCTGACCTGCCCTCAGTGAGACTCACGAGAACTCTTAAAAGCAGCTCTCCAGAAATGGTCCTAAGGGCACAGCAAATGAAGAAACATTTGTTGAAGGAAATTTAGTCAGTAGGAAAAGTGAGAGTAAGCCTGTGATGTTGGAACTGAGACATCCCACCCCACCCCCTGCTTGCATGCTTTTCTTCTCTCTGCTCAGCGCAATAGCGACTCCACCCCAGACAGATGTAGCCAAGAACATGAGGTCGCCTCTCCTCTGGCTCCTGGCCAGAGCTGCTGTCCCTGGAAGGACAGTGTGTCAGTATCCTCCACCCTCTGCCAACGACCTACTGCCTCTGGTGCTGGTTTGAGGGATGCGAGGCTGAGCTGGAGGCTCCGGCATAGCTCCACTCTTGGCTCTGAGAATAGCACCCTGGCCTGTATTGTGGGAATACCTCCAGTTTCCTTTGGTCTCAACCACAGCAACAGCCTTGCTCCTAATGTTTCCAAAGAGAAGAATTCAGACAGGACGCGGGAGTGGGGCAGGTAAGAAGTTGATTAGAGCAAGCAAGCACACCCTTGAGAAAGAGTGTGCCGAGCCGAGCAGCAATGGTTCCTAGCCACACAGGCATGTCCTTAGATCTCTCTTCCCTCTGTTTCTTACTCGTGTCTTTCTCCAGGGTGGGCACGTCAAGGAGAAGGGAGTGCTTTTCTTGGAAGCCCATTTAACACAGAATCGAGACTAATCAGATGTAAAAGATGCAAGAATACAATTGGGGTCTTTGCATTCTGTTGTGGGAGCTCTGAGCTGGTGAGTTGGCTGTAGTTGTCCACCCCATCCTTACATCTTAACTACAGGTTATTAACCACCATTCTCTTTGCAGCCTAAGGACCAACCCTGAGTTGGTCCAGCTGCAGAGACCACCACTACCCTTTGTTTTTTATGTCTTGTTTTGGGAGGCCTGTTGATCAGTCCCCATCAGGAGCTAACCTCCTGCCTAGCACTGAGACCCAGAATCCTTGACCCAGCTCAGGGACAGGGCTAAGGTGCTGAGAAAGATAACTCCAGGCTTCTGCCCCTCACCCCCCCACTACTAAGGTAGGAATGTAGCCTAGAGGAACGAGTCTGTTTCTCCCTGTTTGTGTAGCCAAAGTCAGTACAGCAATTTTGCCTGGGGGAGAAGTAGGTCACGGAGCAGGAAGTTCTGTGTCTCTAAAAAGATCTCCATCTCAGGTAAAAACCGAGGAAGGCAAAGATTGAGTCTAGAATTCTTCCTAAATGTGGTAACTGTAGTAAAGGACAATAGAGTGGAGGCACCGGCAACACCACAGACTGGGTGGTTTTCTAAAAGGAGTCAAGGAAATAGGGAGCAGGAAGGTTCTTTAGGGGACAGAAAATCAATTGATAACAACAAGGCCTCAAACACTGCCTCCAGTCACCATTGCCACAAAAGGAAATGAAATTTGATTGGAAGAGCCGTGAAGTAATTTAAGGCCCACCGGTGAATGTATTACAGCAGCTAGTGGGGCTAGCAGCTCGTTACAGTCAAGAAAGAGTGTCTACCAATACCTGTGCCGTGGTCAGTGACTGACGTGCTCCCCACGCTGTGGTCTCTGGGGAGTCCAGACACAAGTTTCAGTTTGAAAAAATGGACTCTATGAAAAGAAGCTCAGCCAGTCACTGAACAAAGAGAAAGGCATGCAAACCAAACCAAACCAAATCAAAAACCAAAACTGAAACCAGAACGCAGGGCCCATACGTCAGGGTGGGAAATTGACCTAAGAATGTCCTGAGAGTTGGCCAGGGGTCAGTTCTACACAAACTTCATACGTAGACATTATATATATTTTTAAAAGATTTAAGGAAACTATGGTTTGAAAGTGTAGAATGATATGGGAACAATGTTACATCAAATAGTTCGTCAGTGGAAATACAAATTACAAAAAAAAAAGGAAAATTGAATTTCTGAATTTGCAAAGTATTAACAGACAGTTCTGGAAAGAGGGACTGAATTAACCAGAAGAAAGAAGGTGAGATCTCATAGAGAGGTTGTACAGACACTGAAATCCAGATGAAATCCAGATACAGGAAAGGAATGAGAAGAGTGAATGAACAGAACCTGAGAGAAATGTAAACCATTGCTCAAGACACCAACATCTCACAACCAGAGTTTCAACAGAAGATGAGGGAGAAGGCAGGGAGACTTGGGCATTCAGAGAAATGATGTCTGAAAGCCTTGATTTATACACACATAAAGGATAGCAATCTTCAAATAGTATAAACACAAGAGACCTCCCCACCCCCAAGAGATGCAGCAAAATCCCAAATACTGAAACCAAGAAAATCTTGAAAGAAACAAGAGAAACTAGATTCAGTCAGTTACACGGGAGCCCAGTAAGGCTAACAGATGATTTTTTTTTTTAAATCAGGAGCAATGGAAGTGCTATAATGTGAGTCAATGTGCTCAACAAGCTAAAACAAATAAATAAATGAGGGATTCTTACAGGTAGGTAATTTATTGGGCTGGGGAGATGACTGAGCAGTTAGAGTGCTTTCTCATATTTTAGACGACCAGAGTTGGGTTCCCAGCATCCATATCAGGCAGCTCACAGCACCCATAACTACAGCTCCACGGGCTCTTATGCCCTCTTATGGCCTCCATGGGTACCTACAAACACATGTGCATACACACATATAAAAAAATATAAATTCGTCTTAAAATCCTGTATCAAAGTTATCTCTTAAAAATAAAGGCGTTTCCAAATAAATAAAGACTGAGTGTTTTGTTAGCAACCTCCTTGATAAGAAACACTCAAGGTTGTCTTTCCGTTTAACCTCTTGGTTTGAATCTTTGCTTTATGCGAATGTAAGTATGTGATTATAAGAAACCAAATGGATGCACACTGCTGCTTTCTTAACTGATTTAAAGAGCGATCCCACAGGATGAAATGTGTAGAGTTTGGGTCTACAGCGTGGTGCAACGTGGGACATCCATCACGAGCCATGAAGAAGATGGGTGGCAGGGAAGGTGAGCTGAGCTAAGGAAATAACCTGGGATGGTCATTTGAGTCCACAGGGACAAACAGTAGGAAGCAGCCATAATAACAGGAAGGCAGATGTAGCACAGGCATAGATAGTACATGCTTCCCTTCCCTTCCCTTCCCTTCCCTTCCCTTCCCTTCCCTTCCCTTCCCTTCCCTTCCCTTCCCTTCCCTTCCCTTCCCTTCCCTTCTTGAAGGGGCATAAAATTATAGAAAGCAATAACAACGTGCTGCTGGGTTTATAACATTTATGGATAGAACATGTACAAAATAAGCCCTCAAATGGAGTCGAGGTGTGTGAGTAATACTTCTGTGTCTCAGTGGAATTAAGTTGATAGGAATCGGGAGCCAGTTCTGATGAGTTAAGATGTATATAGTAAGCCCCAGGCAACCACTAAGGAAATAACTCCAAATATACAGTGGAAAAAATATTAAAGAAATGAAAATGCATCCTGTATCTATTTAGAGATTTATTGCAAGGACTTGGCTTATACCGTTGTGGGGGCTGGCAAGGTCCTGGCCACATCCTGTGGGGTGGGGTGTCAGGGAGGGCTGGCTGCAACTTTTTGGCTGAAGCTGGCATGCGGTCTGCAAAGTGGGATTTCTTGTTCCCATGGATGTCCTCAATGTACCTTTCAGCTGGCTGGACGAGGTGCATTGAGCCTGTGGAGGATGATACCCTATTCTTACAGTCAAATGGTTGTGGTTCTCAATCACAGTTATAAAATTTAACAGTGGAATGAATGTTTAATCACTGATTTGAGGGATATCCTGGTTAAACTGTCACTTAAAACTGACCATCATACAGCCTCACACACTCCTCTCTGCCTTCGGCTTAGCTTTAGGTATAGACTTTTGGGGTACCCTTACCCCTACCTAATTCCCCCCATCTTTGACTAGGCAGAGTCTGCAGGACCCCAGCCTAAGACGGGAAAGCTCACATAGAGCTCAGTCAATTCCCAAGTCAGCCCGCGTTCTTGCCTACTGTGGATTCTTCCATTTTCTTGTCCAGAGCCTTACACATTTGGAGATGGCGTCCATTCTCTCCTGGATGGTGCTTGCTCATGCAAGGCCAACTTTGACACATTATTTTGGCTGCCACAGCCCCCTGGATTCATAAGCCAGTGTTTTCTGTCATCACTTTTGCTAAGCGTCCCAGGATCCAAATAAATACAGCATCCCCTGAGTGGCGTTACAGCTGTCTTCAGGTATTCTCAGAGAGATTCCTGTTTTAACATCCCCTCCCCCCCCATTTCCCCTGAGCCCAACATAGAATATTTTCTTACTACAAAGCCTGACTCAGGATAGAAAACCAGCAGATAAACATTGCCATATGTTTTTAAGCCTCACAGGAGTATGTACGTGTGTGAGGTTGATACCACTTTAAAAGTTCCATTGGAGGACCTCTTATCATTTGGAGCTATTAGAAACAGAAGAGGGCATCTGGGCTGGGGACTGTACTTCCTGTTCCCTTTAAAGATGTTTGCAATTTCTATCGGAAAAAGTGCGGCTGGGACCTGAAGACTCAAAGATGAACAGGCAGGGCAGATGCCAGCAAAAACACACTTAGGTTTATTTACAGTGGCAAGTGTGGACAGTCTGTATCACTGCAGATGCTGGGCACATGCTAAGCTCTTTGCAGGGTGAATCTCAAAGCCACAGCGGGGTGGTAGTGCCATTCTTCTTATCCCAGTTTCTGGGTGAAGGAGCAGAGGTACCGACAGCCTGGATGACTTGAGGACAAGGTGAGAGAGGGGAAGCTGGGGTTTGACCTTGTGTTTGTCAGTTTCGGGAGCTCATGCACACAACTGTTGACTGTACCAGAGACACAGTGCGTCACCATGGCACGGCTTTGAACCCTTCACAATCCTCTCCTCATAGAGCTGCTTTCCTTGAGTGCCACTGGCTATGACGGTCATTGTGCCTAAGCTCTAGTGGAAGCGAAAGATTCCGAAGGAATGGTAAGGATGACAACCTGCTCCCACGGGAAACCCCCTTTTCTGTTTCCTGATCCCTTGCAACATGTTGTCACAGAAAAGTATCCCTGGTGGCAGGGGAACCACGTCACTTAAGACTCCGGTTAAATGATTAATTTTCTTCGTATTAACTTAAAATGAGCCCGTTTAGAGGACTACTTTTTCCTTGAAAGCATTGCTCATTACGCTATCATTCTAAGTAATTAAATCAGAATAAATGGCTCTGCGAAGCTATTTTAATGTAACATCTAATTATATCTGACCCAGACTGTGAACTGTAATCATTAAGCACATGAACTGTGTAATGTTCTGCACATTCCTTAATAATTTATATCGCAGGGTTCAGCTGCTTGGAGCTGCCGGCATCTTCCAAGACACCTGTTCTCTGCCCAAGATTGCAGAGGTAGCCTATCTGTCCTCTGATGTCCACCTGAGTAGCTTTCCTGTGCAAAACACTTCACACATGCCTAGCACAGAGGGGCAGATGTTAACTGGTCATTCCTGTTGTCCTAAATAGAGCTAAGCAATGCCTGTGTGTGTTCAGCTCCCAGGGGAGGCAGACTGTGTTTGTTTCTAGTTTCGAGGCACATTAATTATCTTGACGAGGAGCTTTGGTGGGATGAATGACTTTTGTATGCTTCTGGTAGTTGGTAGTTTTCGGGGCTTGATGGACAATGGCCCTACTGGGGAGGGGACCTCACCCTTGACTGGCCCAGTCTTAGCCCCCAAGGTGTCTAGACCACAGAGTGTTTCTCCTAGAAGGGCTCCCTTTTGGTTTGCCTTTGCATTTCGAGGCATCTAACTTGGCCGTGGGAAAGAGTCCTTGGCTGGGGCTCAAGAATAGAACTCTCCAAAACCAGGAAGGATGTTTCAACCAAATTTGGAAAGACACGGCAGTATGACAGGTTTTGTTTTGGATTTGTGATCAAGGAATGAGAAAAAAAAATCATAGCTGTTGCTAAAATTAGTTTCCAGTTTGGATCTTTTTCTTTCCCATCTTCTTCTGTAAGCATCGCTCTTGCTGGAATAGAGTTATGATTCTTTTAAACATACAAACATGTCAGACTTCGGGAAATGACGATGCTTCTTCTTAGGAAAGAGCAGAAAAGAAAAGGTTTGCATTTCCCGATGGAAGTACCCAAAGTTTCAATGAGGAGAGAGAGAGAGAGAGAGAGAGAATCACAGTTTGCATGTAGAGACCAGAGGACAGATATTTCGGGAGGAGATTCTCACCTTCCACCTCCTTGGGTCAGGCCTCTCTAGTTCCTGCCTCTGAACTACTCCAGTCTCATTGAGCCAGCAGCTTCTGGCTGATTCTTCTGTCTATGCAGACTCTGCCTCCTTTACTCTAGGAGAGCTGGGAGTACAGATGTGTGCTACTACATCGATTCTTTTTGATGAGTTCTGGAACTCAGACTTAGGTTCCCGGGCTTGCCTGACAAGTGCTTTTGGCCCCTGAGCCGTCTCTCCTGCCCTGGAATTGGAAGCTTTGTAATGCTACTGATTGACGTAAAGCCTGCCCCTCCCTCCAGCCTTATCCAGGAACTTACTGTGCACTGCCCAGAGGCTGGGTTAATCGGCTTGGCCATCACACTTCTGTCAATATCATTTGCTGGATGCACAAAGGTTAGAATCTTCAGTTACTGGCCACTGTCCTCACCCTGCCAATGGTGTCTTTTAGTACACTGTGAATACCTGCTCTAAAATAAGCAAAGAGCTGCGCGTGGTGACATACACCTGTAATGCCAGCACTTGGAAGGCAGAGGCAGGCAGATCTCTGTGAGTTTGTGGCTAGCCTTGTCTACAGGCCAGGCAGACTTACATGGTAAGACCTTGTCTCAAGGAGGAGGGTAGGGTGGCTCAACAGTTAAGAGCCCTGGCTGCTGGTCCAGAGAACTCAGGGTTCCCTTAGTAGGACCCACAGAGTAGCTTACGACTCAGATTCTAATTCCAGGGAATCCATAGGCACCAGACATACAATTCATATACAGACATATAAGCAGGCAAAACACCCATACACATAAAATAAAATCTGGAAACTTTTAATTCCCTAAGTACATCTGGGCCTCGGAGTCTTATAGGAGATAAGGGCTGGGAAAAACTATTGTTACGGCAATAAATCTTAGTGTTACCTCTAACACTAGACCTGGGGCCACTGACTGTATGCATTGTCCCATTAGACAGACAAAAACCTAAAGTTCAGAGAAGCTAAGTGATGCACCAAAGAACACATAGCAAATGTGTTATATATCAACTGAATATCCTCTTGCACCCACACAGTGTTATTATGATATCTGCTTTCTAGGGTAGATATGTAAAATGTAAAGCACAGACATCAGTTCATCTACAGGCATTATTTGGACTTGATCTTGTGTCATTTCCTGTGTGTCTTTGCTTATTAGCTTCACATTGATAAGACAGGGCATAGTACTGCCTTCCTGTGTCACTTTATGAATGAGGAGGAACCAGGACACCCATTCTCTCCCAGCCCAGGACTCCGGGAAGTGAACGAGAGCCTTTTTCTGCCTCAAGGAAGTCGTTTTTAACTCCAGAAATGTGTGTTTCAGTGGGCATGCTCTTCCCACAGCTCCCTGAATAATACAAACTCAGCTGTGGAGTTCTCCATGGCTGTCTTCTGTGTAATTTCTATGTCATGCAATCAAGACTGCTGCCTGAGAGACTTCAGTAGATGAATTATTCTCTACTCCACTTCTGCAAAAAAAAAAAAAAAATTAGACTCTTTGATGTGAAAATTACACATACTCGGGGATATGCTAATGCATGAACGGCTTGAGCCGCATGGGAGGGGGGCAGTGACTGATAGACAGGCGCTGGCGTCATTGGCACCTGCAGGGGACTGCTTATTCCTAAGTGTGGAAGAGCTCTCCAAGTCTTCCCACTTCAGAGACTTTTAGTTTGAAAGCCCTTGATTTCTTAAACCTGGTGGGGGTGATTCTAATGTAAGATATGACCCCTGGGAAATATGGTGTCCTGGGCCAGGTGAGTTTCCGAGGGGGTACTTGGAATACTGGGACCCTTCCATTCAGTCCTCCAGGCTCTCTCTGACACCTGTTTCTGGGACATTAAGCATTTGATGTGTAGCAGGGCATAAAACAGACGTGGAGTTTGCCCTCTTGAGCTTTTTAGGGCTTACGATGATGCCTGTTGGTAAAGAAGAGGAAGAGCCCTTGGTCAGGAAGCTTGTTTGTGGTAAAGATGAGAGGTAAGGACCACAGGACATTCTCAGGGAGGGACGGCGGTGCAGAGCTCAGGCCCCACGCCTCACGCTTGGCAAAGCTGAACGGGTCCCGTCATCTTTGGGGATGGACTTCTAGGGTGGGTCCCTGGGTCTTGACTTGTCCTCCAGCCACTCCCTCAGTTGAAGCCAGGGGTGAACTGCCCAGATCCCCTGGGAGACCTTTGCCAAGGTAGGGAGAGATGGAGAGTGGACAGAGAGGAGAAAATAACTGGGGAAGGGCAGGCTCTGTTTCTTTTTTTTGTATTTGTTTTAGCACATGTATGTTTACATGTGCATATGTAAGTGTATGTGTGTGCATGTGCTTGTGGGGGTCAGAGGTCAACTTTGGGCTGCTATTCGTTGTGAGCTCTTTACCTTATATTTGAAGATAATGTCTCTCCTTTCCTGGTATTTATTGCACAGGCTAGGTTGGCTGGCTAGGAAGGCTGCCTCTATCTTCCTGGCACTGGGATTACCATTATGCTCCACCATGCTGGATTTTTCAGTTTGGATTCTGGGGGTTGAACTCGGGTCTTCTTGCTTATGTGGCAACTACTTTACTGATCAAGTTATCTCACCAGTCCTTGCCACATTGTAATGTTGATAATTAATGAAAACTTACAAGAAAGAGACAAAGAAAGCCCTTAGATTCTGCATCCAGACTCATTGAATGGTAACTTTTTTATCCAGGTGCTTGTGGTCTATCCTGGCTTCACTACACATGCACATACTTTTCCATAGGTGGATATATTCATCTGGACACACATCATATTATTTACTTTTCTATGACTTTGATAAAGCACCATGATCAAGGCAACTTATAGAAGGAAGGGTTTATTTGGGCTTAGATTTCAGAAAGTTAGGGTCCATGATGGTGGCATACATGGCAGCTGAAGTTGGGAGCTGAAAGCTCACTTCTCAAATTGCAGGCACAAATCAGAGAGTGAACTGGGAATGGCATATGGCTTTACAACCTCAAAGCCCGTCCCTAGTGACGTACTTCCTCCAGTAAGCCCACATTTCCTAGACCTCCCAAAACAGCTCCCACCAATGTCCATAGATGACATTCTCATTCAAACCATCTCACCACACAGGAGTGTGCAAGCAAGTATGTGCAAACCATTGGGTAGACTGTGTTAGGGGAATTTCCTTAAGCAATGTGCTCAAATGGTGTTGGAAGGGGGAACTAACTTGTTTAAAATGCAATATCTGGTCTACCCCTAGCCCTTTGCCATATATGTATTTTGAGCCAGAGTCTTTCAGTGTTGCCCAGACTGTCCTCAAACACACAATCCTTTTGTCTTTGCCATCTATGTGCTGGATTAAAGGTTTACATTACCACACCCTGCTCTCTCCAATATATTAATCAATTAGTGAAGCAATGTGTGTTCATGTGGGTGCCCTTGTGAATGTGTTTATGCGAAGGTCAAGCTGTGCCATTGTTCCTCAGGCACCATTCACCTACTATTTTGAGACAGAGTCTCTCACTGGCCGGGTACTCATCAATTCAGACAGGCTGACTGGCCTGTGGGCCCCAGGATCCACTTTTCATCTCCCCAGCTTCAGGATTTCAAGCATACAGCACTGAACTGCCCTTCTTTCCTGGACTCCGGGGCTTAGCCTCAGGTCCGCATGCTTGCACAACAAACACTGTATTGACTGAGTTTTCTTCCCAACCCCTCAATGTTTTTGTTAAAGCAATTGCAATTGATGGACTCATAGCATGAACATTCATGACATTTCAACTTAGTTTTCCGAGAAGTAGCAACTGTCAGTACGGACTCTGGTTCTGAAGTGAGTCCTCACCACTGATGCTGCCTCTCTTTAACCAAGCACTCTCTAGTGGGATGGGTTCGTGGACTCTAATGGAGGGTGAAGTTCTGCACCCCGGGGAAGGCCTATTGGATGGATAATCATTATGTGATTTCTCAACCCCAGAGCTTTCCCTAGGGTGGACGTTCTTATTCAAGAGTGATCTCGCCCGTAAGGTGATATTTGGCAATGTCTGGGAACATTGTTTGGTGTCATATGGGGTCAGGGAGGGGCTGCCACAGGCATCTGGTAGACGAGGTCAGGGACACTGCTTACAATACTCGAGACAGCCCCATAGCCAAGAATTATCCAGTCCCAAATGTGAGCAGTGCCCAGGTGGGTGGGACAGAGGCGTACAAGCTTGTTCAGGAATGGACAATGTCATGGGACAATGACGCAACGCATGGCTTGACCTTGGGGTTTACAGTACATCCAAGCCTAGTAAAGGCCCTAGAAACGTGGTTCTGAACCTACGGGCTGCAACCCCTTTAAGGATGAACGACCCTTTCACAGGGGTTTCCTAAGACCATCAGAAAACAGATATTTACATTACAATTCTAACACTAGCGAAACTATAGTTACTATAGTTATACTATAATTATGAAATAGCAATGAAAATAATTTTATGGTTTGGGTCACTGCAGCATGAGGAACTGTATGAAAGGGTTGCAGCGTTAGCAAGGCATGAACTTCTGATCTGGAAGGTCTGCAGTGAAGTAATGAAAACGAATAGCTGCGTGTCTTTTTTTTCCCTTGATGGACCTGGCTGTTCTTGGGGGCTGCTTGGGGAACCATGGCTTCAGAAGGAGCCATGAGTCTGCCTTCCATGGACTTCAGCCAATATGACCATGACCTCCATGGCAGTGACAATCAGGGTTTCTAGTCTGAACTCCTTAAGGGTAAGTCCAGCAGTCTGGCTGTCTTCAATTCAGTTGCGTTAAACTGAGTCATGAGTGCTGCCTGGAGGCCAGGGATGACACCAGCGCCGTGACACCAGCACTGTGTTCCCTCCTCTTCTCAGTTTGCTGACTGAGAAGTAAATACTAGTGATTGATAGTGTAACTGACACCTCATTTCATAAGTGAGGGGACATCTATTACAAAGTTAAACCCACAGAGACACAAGTCACTCTGCATGTGTGATTATTTTTGATGATTTAGTGCTAATTGCCAACCTGACAGAATCTAGAATCTTCTGGGAGGTAAGCTCCTGGCTGTGCCTTCTGGGGATCATCTTGATTATGTTAATTGATGAGGCCCATTTTAATTGTGGGTGGGGCCATTCCCTGGGTTTGGGATCCTGGGCTGTGCAAACGGAGAGAGTGAGTTGTGCCCAGGGATCTATCATTGGCTGTGATTCCCACAGCATGGCCTTCCCAGCAGTGGCTGACTATACCCTTCAACTACAAACTCCCTTGAACCCCTTGCTTTCATGGGGGGAGCCCTTTAGTCAACTGGATCTTCCCACCTGTGCTCCATGCTGCAAAACCCAGGCTGGGGAATGAAAATGAGCCCTTGGAAGAGTGAGCCTCTCGTCAGCGTCAGTGCACACCAGAATGAACTCTCCCTGAAGTTGTTCTTGTCGGGGGATTCTGTCATAACAGCGAGGAAAGAAGTGAAGACAATTTTCTTTCACATTTGGGCTTTAGCTCTAGGCTCTGTCTAGAGGGATTTCAAATAGAAGCCAAGAAGCACGCTTCACAGGATCCTCCAGTGGCAGGCGGTCTCTACTTGAGATCTTTCTCGGCACACAGAGGCACACAGAAGTTAATGTTTAGCTTTCCGTATTGTGACAGAGGCTCCTGGCTGCCGTCTGTGACCCACTCTCCCCTCCCTAACAGAACCACAAGTTTATTTGAACTACCAATACACCAAACACAGAGACAACGTCCCTGCTTGACTGAGAGCCAGGGCTGTGTGTGACTGCAAACTCATAGGATGTTTGGGAAGACTGTGGAAAATGTTGGTAATTCTAGGAGGTGCCCACTTATTTTTCTTCCCTGCATCTATTGGAATGTGCCTGGAATGCACAGAGGATACCTTGCTCTTGCTTCCATCTTGGGCCATAAGGAGATCTGGAAAATAGAAAACATTCTCTCTGTGTTAGTGAAGCAAAAAGAGGAGCCTGCATGCCCAGAGACACCACAACTCTGCCATACCACTGTTAGACTACTTGCTTCTCTTTTCTTTAATATGTTCAAGAAAGAGGTTCTAACCTATTTAAGCTGTTGAGCTGTGTGTGTCATTTGAGTTTTAGTAGATATACTTTTTAAAACCGGTTTTAGTGATCTATACAGTTTTCTCCACTCTCCTCCTTTCTTCTCCCTCCTCTTAGTAGATATACTTACTGGCTTCTAAACTTGGCATTTAGTGTGTACACATATAGCGTGTGCATATGACTTCACGTGAGTAAGAAAGTTTGCAGGGAGCTACATTAGAAGCATGTGTTAACTGTGATTACATGCCTTAACACGGCAGTGTTTGGCCCACGCAGAGGAAGTGAGTTCTTTGGAGAAAGGCCCATTTTTTATTCTGCTCATCGTCTATATCCCCTGCTCAACAGCTGCTCCACTGTTGAGCACATGCCTAGCGTGCACCCTGCCTGCGTCAGGCAGAAAGGGCACAGTGACCTTCCTACCTAAGCTTTAAATTGGGCTCCTTTGCTTCCTGACTGGTTGACAGTACCCAAGACCCACATGACTGGGCAGAGGCAGTCTCGAGTAGTGCAGAAGGACAGAAGCCAACTCCTTAGCTTAGACTGAAGCTAAGAGAGCTGTGGAGTACTGTCACTGAGGGGTCATGCAGGAGGAAGGTGTAACAGGACCCTAGACCTTAGCACAACTGATGCCATGATGGAAGTACCGTTCAGGCCTCTAAATCCAGCACATAGATGGTCCAAAACGAGAACAAACACCCAGTCCATCAAAGTCCATAGTTCTGAAGTCCATCAAAGTCCGTAGTTCTGGAAAGCCCCTAAATGTGCTGACCTTGCTTTTTGGCTTCTGCAGTTCCGCTTCTGGCTAACTGCTCTTGCTAACTCAGGTGTGTCAACCCAAGATGTGGTTTTATTCTTAAAAACTCACCCTGAGAAAGACTTAGGACTGTACTTGGGTCCTGGACTCTCAGCATAGTTGCCGACTTACTACTAATAAGGACTTTCTATTGGATTGAACCTGTGTTTAGTAGTCTTCTCTGGTGGATAACTCACATTTCTGGAGGCCCCAAAAGATTCCCAGAGACCAGATCTCAAGACACTGGAGGTCTTGGAGCAGGGAAGAGTGCAATGGTCAAGGGACTCTTGGGGGGGGTATGCATCCTGAAATGTTTTAGGGTTCTACAATTCAGTCACCGAAAAAGGGAACAAAATTGGAAGTCACCTACCTGGTCTAGCCCCTCCAGAGGTAAGTCTGACTTAGGTACCTTCTATTTAGGATACAGAGGAGTGACTCAGTATGGCCAACAATCCAGTTTTAGGGATCCGGATGGGATATTACTAGACTCTCCTGCTCTGTTGAGGTGTATAAATGTGTAGTGTCCACCCCTGAGTATTTTTACTGTGAAGTGTCTCTCTAGTCAGTTCTGTTGGTTGGAGAAACAGATCTAAAATGGAAGGGAGAGGGATCCTACCAAGGGCCTCAGTGACCCCCTACCCCCCGGCCCAAGGCAGTGCATGCTCTCCTGCTGGCTCACGGGCTGTGCGTGGCTACCCACTTACACCATGCACCCTCTTCCTGAGACTGTGAGTGCAATAGCATTGGTGGCAAGTATGGCTCCATCAGTGGTGACAGAGGGGTGGCTCTGCCCTCAACCCAAGGGGAATTTTGTGGGCCAGGATGGATATGGTGTCTCCTGACCTTCTATGAAATGGATTGGCCCTCTTTTGGAGTTGGCTGGCCCAGTGCCTGTTCAGGCTATCTAGAAGAGGCTAGCTGGGAGACCCCGTCCACCCTTCCCTGTTTCCCTTTATCAACCAGTGGCTTTCTCTTGTGTGAGGATACCACCTAACCCTTTCACCCCTGCTTAAAACTTGTGCTCCTTGTTAGGAATCTGAATCCTTTTGGCTTGGCTAGGTCACCCAGAGAAACCCCAAATATCTGCCCATTCTCTCAGCCTCCATGAAACTGACTGAGAGCACCTCCTCTGTTCCAAGACCAGGAGTATTACTGTTCTTTTTCTCCTTGTCTCTTGAGGCTTCTTTCTCTGCACCCCCATTAACAGTCTGGTTCAGTTCTTGCATAAAGGAGGGAGAGGCCTGGCTTCTTGCGGGAATGGGGTGGGGTCCTGTCTATCTTCTACCTGCTTGACAGTGGTGAGGGAAGGAGGGTATATTTCCCCAAGTCATGTACTTCCTGTGAAGGGGAAGCAATGTAGCCCAGATAGAGTGGACTTTTCCCTGGTCTGTGATCTGACAGGGATTCCATTACTGACCAAGGTAAGGAAGCTCTGGACAGTTTTTGCCAGGCCGTCTCTAGGATTGAAGGAAGTTGCTAGAAAATAAGATATTGCTTTTGTTATGCGGTTGGTCTAGATTTTAGAAAAGAAACTTCCGAAGTTATAAGGGTTTGACAGTATGCATAGTTATAGAATAGTTATTATACAACTTTCAGTTATTGGAGGTTACTCAAAAGGTTCACAATTACTGTTGACTCTGTAGAAGAAAAGCAAAACAAACAAACAAACAATGAATAAATAAAAGAGATCCCAGAGGGGTAAGACAGTGCAAAAGGAAGGGGGAGAGAAGGAAGCCCTGTCCTATGTAAGTGCTCAGACATTGGGACCCTGGAATGAGGCCAGCGTCCCATCTCTCTGAAAGACTTGATACTGCTTCTGCCTGTTGGCCAGTTTGTTTATGGGCAGTTGACAATATAGCCATGCTAGAATACAAACAAACAAATGACTGACTTTTGGCCAGGACTGTCCCTAACCACCCCTCCCTCTGTAGAAGCCCTCCTGAGGGGGACCCCAGAGACAGATGTACAACGCCTAAATCACACATGATCAGGGACTTCTGGGCCACCCCATATGAGAGTCTGTACAATTTCAGCCAGCCATCAACCCAGCCAGCCTGCTGCCAGTTTAGACAGCACCTGAGTTAGGGCTCTCAAACTCCACTGACCAGAGGAGGGGCACATCACATTCATGGTGGTGCACTGGATGCAAACAGGATCCCTAGCTAAGATTGCTGAGTTACCCAGACCCAGATATTCCTGACTGAGAAAAAAATTCCTACATCTGGGTTGCCTCTCACCCTGGGGTCCAACAATGGCCTGACCTTCACAACCAAAGTTTTCCCAAATCTGGCAAAGGTCCTAAATGTTGATTGGAAACCACATTGTGCCTCAGGGCCCCAAAACTCAGAACAGGGAAACTGAATATGTCCTCCAGACCAGAGAAAATTGGGCCAATCATCATCATTTTGCCCTCCGAAGGGCCTGAGGCACCCCACACTGAGAATTTTACAGGGCAGAAATTGCTAAGTATTCCACCCAAAGTACCAGTGGGTTATGCCTCAGATGGATCTAGAGGCTATGCCCTTGCAGGTGACCCATAACTTCCTGCCTGCCCATCCATAACTTCCAGCCTGGTGACCTTTGTAGGTAAGAGGATCCTGACCTGGAGCCAGTGTGGAAAGACCCATATCCCCTGGTCCTCACCACCTCCCTACAGCAGTAAAACTTGCCAGTATCACCATGTGGACCCATCATAACACATTGAAGGAGGTCACAGAAGATGATGACAGATGGGTTGTTACCAGGTCCCCTGACTGTCACTAAACATAAGACTATTACAGGCCCTGCAAATATGGTTGTCCTTTTGTGTGTGTGTGTGTCTGTCTCCCCTCTGGAAAGGCCACCACAACATCTCATAGCCGGGGTCTAGCTATGAGAAATAAGGAAGACTAGACCTGGGTCACTCATAGCCAAGCTACCCACTGAGACTCAACCCATCTTCCAGGTAGATCTCTGTAAAATATTACAACCAGAAGGTATGGGGGGGGGAGGGATGATTTGCTCGCTCCTGGGGAGGAACACGCCCTGGGGCTGTGAGTTTACAGGTGAGAGAAGGAGCTCCAATCTATCCAGTACTGTGCTTGCCTGGCTGATGCCCTTTCTACCCCTGAAGCTGCCAAAAGCCAGGCGAGTCCTCCTTGCAGTACGCTGGTCCCTTCATAGTCCTAGGAAGGAAACCATTGTCACCTACCTGTGGGTACAGGCAATGCAATCCCATGTACATAAAGGTTAGGGCCTGGCAGGAAGCCAAAGATTATTATTGGGAAACTGGTAGAACCTGGGGAGTCAGGTGATACCTGAATGGTCCAGAGCCAGACAACAAATTTACTTACTATCCAAAAGAAACCTTCATCTAGAGTAATTCAGCCCATTGGCCCAAACTGACCCTTCTTCATACCCCTGAGATATGAGCCCCCTAAGGTATCAATCTCCCAAACTCCAATTTCCTCAAGAATTCCTTTGGTAACCTCAGATGCCAAAGGCCCAGGAGGCAGTGGCAGCCGGCCCTCAGTGTTCGAAATGCTGGAAAAAGTACATTGTTTCCTTCACTCTTAATTGGACATAGGTCAGGACCACTGGCTGTGCCTGAACTCCAAGCCACCTCATTATGTTGGGATTGGGACTAATCAAACAGTACTATTCACATAACCCTAACAGCTGTGAATGGGACCAGCCTAATCTCACCCTGGGGAACTTCTAAGGGAAGGGTGTTTGTTTAACGTCACCAAGATGCCCTTTAAATAGTTACCCGCATGCAGATGTCTGCAGCCGTACAAAGCAGGTTCACTCCAGGAGTGGCAGTTGAGTGTGTTTTCAGGCCTCAGAGACTACCTGGCTTGCTTGCACTAAAGGCGTAAGCAAGTGTGCATCTTCTGAATCGTTTGCACTAGAGGAGATCCCTCTCTCCTTTGCATCTGTATGCATGCATGCTATATACCACAGGTGTGCATCAATAATGGAAAAGAGAACCCGTCTAAATCTAATGATTCTGGGCTTCCCTGTGTGCAGGGAGCTGTCTCCAGTCTCATTCCTCTGTTGGTGGGGCCTGGCATTGGGGGCTGCGCTGCAGTTGTGGCTTCATCCCTAGTTATGAGGGGTAAAAACTTTAAAGAACTCAGTGCTTAAGTAGACATAGGCTTGGGCCATCTAGAAAAATGCTACTTCCTGTGTGGAAGCCCAGTTAGACTCCTTAGCCAAGGCTGTCCTTCAGAATCACAGAGGACAGGGCCTCCCCTTCACGAGACAATGAGGTCTCTGTATGACATGGGGAGACGCTTGTTATCGCTATGCCAACTAGCCAGGGGTGATTAGAGAAAGTTTAGTCATTTAGCCATGGTCAGAAATAACCCTCAGGTAAGAGAAAGGAGACACCGAGAATCTAATAAGGGACATTAGTCTTTGTCCTCCGGTTTCCGGTCAACTGTTCTACTTACAGCCACTGCTAGGCCACCGGTCCTTTTGCTCCTAGCTTTCACTATAGAACGCTGCTTGCTCAATTGACTACTTAGTTATATAAAAGAGAGACTAACTTGTTAAACTACTAGTGCTAAGGAGAAGATATAAGGCCCTGCCCTCAGGTGAGATCACGGTTTGACTCATGCCCATAAAACCAGTAAGGAATGTAATAGGCCCCCAGACCTTAACACAACTGACACCATAATGGGAGAACCATTCAGGCCTCAGAACCCAGCATGCCGGCAGCAAGACCTGCCGAAATGAGAACAAAGACCATCAGAGTCCATAGTTCTGGGAAAGCTCCTAAATACGTTAGCCTTGGCTTTTGTCTTCTGTAGTTCTGCGCCTGGCTAACTGCTTGATAATTGAGGTGTGCCAACCAAAGGTGTGGTTTCTGTGCTTAAAAGTTCACTCTGAGAAAGGCTTAGTACTGTGTCCTGAACATCCAGTGCAGCCGCGGGTCAGTTCACTATTGACTTGAGCCCATGTCCGAGTGTCTTCTCTGGTGAACACCTCACAACAAATGGGCTTGGCAGCTAAGAAAGATCATCTTAGGGTCCTCCAGGATGCTATCCTGACACCGCAGGGGTGCCGTGAGTGTTAGTAAACTTTCCAGAGGGCTGGCCTCTCTGCCTCATCTCTCTCCTTCTTGCCTCCCTCCTACCCTTGCCCTGGGGAGTAGTAGCAGAGGTCAGTTTATTTGTGCGTCTGTCACATGACAGCTCATGCTCCTCCCAATTTCCTATCCCTGTATTGTCCCTAGGTCTTATTATCATCACTCCCAGTATCCGGAAGGACAAACTGAGGCTCAGCATTACTGTGCAAAATGGCATGCTTCTAAACAAGGTCATTAAGGTCCTGGGAGGACGTAACTTCTGCTGGGTACACTATTCAAGCCACTTATAACACCCAAATGTGTAACCACTGGGACACACTCAGTCTTATGTAAAAGCCATCCGAGGCAATGCGGAGTTCTGAGAGTGTGTTCCCTGGGGAGGAATTCCACGCCAGATGGCCTGTGTGTGTCTCAAAGCCCAAGCTGCATCGTAAGATGTACTTCACTCAACAGGCTTGCGGACAAGCCCAGCCTATTTGGCTTTTACTGGGTGTCACCGGTCCATCGATCAGGCACACCCTTGTCCAGAAAGCTGTTTCCCTGCATTTTTTATGGCTGCTGGAGACTCCATTAAAGGTGCATTCAGTCAGTGCTTGACAGTGACAGAGCCCAGTCGCTCACCAGCCCTCTCTGGAAATTTATAGGGATCGTAAAAGCCTGGCAGGGAATCCTCTAGCCCCAGCTTTGGGGTTGCAAAGTGGCTCCTTTTGAAGGCAGTGTGCCACTGGGGACCATTTAGTCAACTGGATCTTCCCACCCTGGCCTCAAGCCACAAAACCCAGGCTGGGGAATTATCGAGCCCAGGGACGAAAGGAAGCAGTGTCTGCTTAGCCGCATGTCCCCTTCTTACCTGTCCAGGGGCTGGGAGCTTGCCAATGGAGTGCTGACCTTCACTGTGGTTTGCCATCTAAAGTTCTGCTCTGTTGAAATAACTGGAGTTGTGGGGTTGGCCATGTACCTGCCCCAGCTCCCCACCCCCACACTGCATCTGAAGCAGCATGTGGCAGACCTCTGGGCTGGCCAGTTTGAGACCATGCTAGAGAAAGCCATCCCAGTGATTTTGGGGTGGTCCAGCTGATTAGAGTCCCATACTTCTGCCTCTCTCTGTCCCCTTCTGGCCGCTCACCTCCAGATGTGGTTTCAGCACTCACAGCTGGGCAATCAGACTCCTTCTAGTTCACCAGTTGGCACTGTTAAATGGCTCACGTTCTACAGAGATGGCATGATTTTTGGTCTGTTGTCCTCAGCCCTGTCCCCTGCATCCTTCCTCTTCCTCTGCTCTTGCCTGTATCCCAAGGGGCTGGTCCTGCAGGCTGCATTGCACAGGCATCCTTGTTAGCTGCTGTCCAGTTTCTTTGGGCTTTTGAAAGGCACTTGTGGACTGGAGGACAAGGGAAGGAGAAGTCAGACAATGGCTTCTCTGCTTCCCTCCTGTCTGGCGCTCCTCTCTGGCTATAGCTTCGATCAGGTGCCCCCAACCTCTGTGTTTGCCCACTTGACTGTTCTTTGTCTCTGCTGTCAGGGCAGAGGCAACCCTCCGGTTGTCAAATAATTCTAGACTGTCTACTGTCCCCAGGTCATCGTCTCCTCAACGCTGTCCCCACTTCTGTCATCAGCTCCCAGAATGACACGGCTTCCAGGGTAGCTACCCAGTGTGATTCGTTTCCATGAATGACACAGGAGAAAAACCTCCTGGAGCTGCATGCAACAGGGTAGCATTCAGCGGAGAACGAGGGAAAAGGCCAGAAAAACAGCCCTGAGAAAGAGGAAAAAGGAGTCCTCAGCACTGCTGAACCCCTGGATATAGCTTTGCCTGAAGCTCTTGGTGTTCTCCTTATAGGAGCAAACTCTTCTGCCTTATTTTTGTTTACTAATATTTTTTTCTTTTGATTTCACTAAAACTCCTAGTCCTTTCATAAATACTGGATGCAGTGAGAAGCCAGTGAAACACTTTTTGTTTGATTTTGCTTTCAGTGGGCTCAGAAGATTCCGCCAGCGGCAATGAATTTCCCCAGGGAAGAAGTGACTGTGGAAAATTCACCAAAGACTCTTTAGTTAGGCCAGTATGAGGTGTTAGAACTCCAGTGTTCAGGCCGGGCGGTGGTGGCACACGCCTTTAATCCCAGCACTTGGGAGGCAGAGGCAGGTGGATCTCTGTGAGTTCGAGGCCAGCCTGGTCTACAAGAGCTAGTTCCAGGACAGGAACCAAAAAAACTACAGAGAAACCTTGTCTTGAAAAATCCGAAAAAAAAAAAAAAAAAAAAAAAAAAAGAACTCCAGTGTTCTGGGAAGAGCCTAAGGAAAAACTAGGTCTTGACTATGTATTGATGTTGATCCTAAAACTTTGTATACAATTCTGATTAATATAAAAGTCTTTGTATTCATATGGATATATGCATATGTTAAAATTGGTCAAATCACATGCTATATGTGCAGTTTAGCGTATATCAGTCATATTTTATGGAATGCTAAAAGGCAGAACATAAAAATGGGAATGATATTCAACCTTAAAAAGAAGCTCTTGTCACCTGAGTGCTGTTTGGCCTGCGGATGAATCGCAGACTTACTTTACTGAGAAGGAAGGCAGACACGAGTGAATCTGTTGTACCACTCCCCGTGTGAGCTATTCCAGAAAACAGCAAAGAGTTCTCTGGGAGGCTCTTGGATAGGAAATCCCATTGCAACCCACAAGCCCATTAGAGACTCTGTCTCAGGACTGAGAGGTGACTTGGTGGTTAAGAGTGCTTGCTGCTCGTGCAGAGGACCAGAGTTTGGTTCTTGGTACCCACAACAGGAAGCTTACAACCGCTTATAAGTTCAACTCTAAGAAATCTAACACCATTTTCTGACCTCTGCGGGCACCAGTACTTCCACACTCCTTGCAGGTGGTTGGTGAGGCACCTGAGAGGTAGCTGGCCACATCATTATGATCTGTAAATCTGCTGCCCCACCGCCAGGAGACCTAGAAATTCTTGAGAAATGAATTGATGACAGCGAATTATTTTTATGCTCACAGAGTGACTTTGAAGTGCTCCAACCTCCCTCGAGAGGGCTCTGACCTCTGACCTGATGATCATAAAAGTGTTTTGACATGAGTCTTTGAGGATGAGTGACCCAGAGTATTGGTGATATTGTGGCTGATGACAGTGAGACATCCATTGGGACCTAAGGCTTACTCTGGTACTAAGGCAGAGCAAGGAAGAGACCAGAGTGTGGGACTGTGGGTTCAAGGAGGGCAAGCTGACCCCCTAGACTGTGGCCAGAAGTGGCAAACAGAGGACCAGTTTGTACTTCCTCTTCCTCCCACCTTTTCTTCTTTGTTCCACTGTTTTTGTTGACAGAACCCGAGCATCCACTCCCATGACTTCAGATTCAGCAGCTTTGAAACACAGTCCCATGCTCTGTCCTTGAGGGTCTTTGAGGACCAGGAACCTGGCCATGGCTTGGCTGGGCCCTCCACTTTGAGTGTCCCCCAGTTAAGGGGTCTAACTGTGGTCTTTGGTTTCATCTACTAGCGTGACTGGGGCAGGATCACCTCCAGTTACTCAGTGTGGTCACCTTTGGGCTACCGAACTGGGCATCTTGGCTCTATTGGCTGTTGCCAGAGGCTGCCCTCACTTCCTTGCTACATGGTGCTATTCAATGGGGGAAGCAGGCAAGTACTGTGAGAAAGAGAGGGTGAGGAGGAGAGAGCAGACGGGCGAGAAAGGAACAGAGAAAGAGTGGAGCAGGCAGAAGGCACAGACGTGTGTATTCCATCTCAGAGGTGGTACGCGGTTACGCTTGCTGTGTTTTGTCTGTCAGAAGCAAACGGCAGTCTGGGAAGATGGTTTGGTTGGTGGAAAGTGCACACTGCTCCTTCAGAGCAGCTGAGTTGAGTTCTCAGCACGCATGTCAGGTTGCTCACAACTGCCTGTATCTCCAGCTCCAGGGAGAGCCAATACCCCTGGTCTCTGTAAGTGACTGGACTTGTCTGCACCTACCCCTACACAAATAGACACATAATTAAAAATCAATCTTAAATAGAGTACAGTGTGCTGGTATGTGCTTGTAATTCCAGCCCTGGGAAAATAGAGACAGGTACATCCTTGGGGCAGTCAGCCTAGCCTACTTGGTGAGTGCCAGGCCAGTGAGAAACCCTGTCTTCAAGAAATGTTGGATGGTACACACCTGAGAGTACCCCTTGAACTCCACACTCATGTGCACACACATGCACAAACACCCATAGTTGTGCACACCCCCCCACACACATAAATAACTGAGCTCCTAGATCTACGTCTGAATGGAGGAGACTGCATAAGGACATAAAAACAAGGAGGCAGGAGTTGCAGAGACGACTGTAGATGACTGTCAGCCACCACGATGATCATTATGACCCCTGCACTGTGCCAGGTTTGAGGTCAGACATCAAAGCTCCTTATTCTAAGATGAACAAGAGGGGGTTCTGGCCATAGAGGTGTTCTGGTATGAATGGGGATCACATAAAATGGGGCACACGGCCATGGGCACAGATTTTACTGCAGTAGAGAACAATGGAGAAAACTCTGCTTTGGGAGCCAAGTCACTTCCCTTGTCACACCGGGGTGCTGGCCAAGTGCCATAGCCGGACATTTTTTGTTCTTACCCAAACTCATGTTGAACTTGGTCCCCAGTGCTGTGGTATTGGGGGCTGGTGGGGTATTTGAGAGATAATTGGAGCACAATCTACAACCTCCAACGGTTCTAGATTGAATGTCTTTTTTGAGGGATGAGTGATAAGTTTCCGTAGGAGCGGATTCATCATCAGCTGGCCCTCACCATAGGCTCTGGGGCTTAAACGCAGGTCCTCAGGCTTGCAGGGCAAGTGTCTCTACCCTCCTAGCCATCTTCCTGGCTCTGCATGTACATTTTACTATGCCTGCAGAACCAAGGCAGCTATTACCATGCTTTGAGAGCAAAAAGATACCCAGAGAAGCTTCCAGTCATTTCATAGGCCTGAGCCCATTTGACTTGCACAGAATATTTCTTACTCTTTAGAGTAGCTTTGTAAAACAGGTAGTGATGTTAAACTACTTTGCAGATGAGGAAACCAAGGCTCAGGCAGATAAGTGATCTTTACAAGTTTCCAAATTCATTGAAAGAAAAGCCAGAACTTGATTTAGGCAGTAGGACTGGAGTTCCTCAACACAGGGGCCAGAATTCTTCTGGACTAGGGTTTCATCAATGCGGTTTCTCATAAGCATGTAGCAAAGTTCCCGGGAGATGCCAGGACAGCCAGAATCAAATAGGAAGAGGATGGGGGCTCCGTGTTATGGTTCAGGAGCGCACACACACACACACACACACACACAGAGAGAGAGAGAGAGAGAGAGAGAGAGAGAGAACACATGATTATGCACTTTGGTCTTGTCTCAGCGTCAAACTACCTTAATATTTGTCGTAGGGTGTGTGTATCTACCCCCAGGATAAAGGTCTCTCACTCTGCCATGGAGAGAAATCAGTGTTTGGGCTATGGCTTCTATCTCAGCCCCATGTGTGAGATGAACTCTCATGAGCATGGTTTGATTATCATCAGATCAGGTTGCTATGGCTTCCTTGGCTTTTTCTTGCCTCTTCTCTCACCACACAAGAATGAAGCCTGTGTCATCTCATGAAGAAAGGTTGTTTTCCTCTGCTGTGGAAAATGCTGGGTGAAAAGACTGAGCCGTGCGTGTCTGTTGTGCAGTGCCATCTTGTCTGGAAGGCATATGGCAGCTGCCTGTGTGACTTATTCTGCTTCCTCCTAACAGGTTGGTGGGGAGGCACAACAGACAGCATCCTAAGGGGAGAGGGAAGGTAGGGGAAGACAGGCCCGTTGCTGGCCTATTTGATTGACAACACAACCTCCCACTCCTTCCAACCAGGGACTTCCCTTTCAACAGCTCGAGTTACATCCCCTAAAGCCACAAGAGTGGGCTGGAAAATGCATCTCAGTCAATTAGCGTCTTGTCTTTCAACATGGTATTTGGCAGTCAATGGATTCCTTTCAAGAAAAAGAACATGGCCACTTTTAATTATTTGGGAGGTACACCTTGAAGACATGATCCACAAGGACAGCATAGAGGAGGAAGGTCTGATCTTGAGCTAGGCAGTTCGCCTGTGAGTCCTGCCTCTGCTGTGTGGTAGCCTGGGGTGTTACAACAGCAGCAGAGTGTTGCTATTTTGTGCCACTCACAACAGGGATACATATGAGAAATTCAGTTAGGCAGTTTATATGTGTTTATGTGTTTGTGTGTCTGTGTGTATGTGTGTCTGTGTACACACAGGTGTGTAGAGGTCAGAGGTTGATTTGGTTGTCTTCCTCAATTGCTCTCCAGCCCCCTCAGCATGTGTGTGTGTGTCTGTGTGTGTGTCTGTGAGTGTCTGTGTATGTACTTTGTGTGTATGTGAATGTGTGTTCATGTTTGTGTGTGTGTGTGTGTGCATGTAGAAGCCAGAGGCTGATGCTGGGTGTCCTCCTCTCTGACTTTCTCCATATTACTTTTTAAGACATGATCTCTCTCTTTTTTTTTAATTGATTTTATTGAGCTCTACATTTTTCTCTGCTCCTCTCCCCACCTCTCCCCTCCCCTTCAACCCTCTCCCATGGTCCCTATGCTCCCAATTTATTCAGGAGATCTTGTCTTTTTCTACTTCCCATGTAGATTAAATCTATGTATGTCTCTCTTAGGCTCTTCACTGTTGTCTAGGTTCTCTGGGATTGTGATTTGTAGGCTGGTTTTCTTTGCTTTATGTTTAAAAAGCACTTATGAGTGAGGATATATCTGCGGCCCAAACTGGGGCCCACCCCGAGTGGGGAGGTGAGTTCCCAGAGAGCAGGGCTCCACACGTGGGCAAACTGGGCAGGAGAGGCCCTGAGTGGGCTGATGCCTCCCTCGCGGCAGCTTGGAACAGACTCACGGCCAGCGCAGACACATGATCTCTTGCGGAAACTTCATTGTACGTGAGATCTGCCATTGAACCGTTGTTTTTCAATTATACTGTGTATGACTAGTTTTGTCTTGGCTATGTATTGCCTGTTCTGGAAACAATTAAATAAATTCCCTTCTCTGGCTACCAATGACACACACCAGCCCAACAGCAGGGACAGATGATACTCTCATGATGTAGCATATTCTTCATAAAAGATCCATTTTGGCTGTTCGTCTGACCAGCCTTGTTATTGAGATTATAAGGTTGGCAATGGGAGCCACATGATTAATCCCTTCCTAGGAAGAGGTTCTTACAGTCTAGCTGAAGCACAGAGATGGTTGAGATGGTATCATTTTATCAACCAAATTAGTGGTGCATGGGTTACTTGCAGAAACCAAGAGCAAGAAAAGATTCTTTTAGCCATGCCAGAGAGATTGGTGAAAGAAAGATTAGAATTGTCTCTAAATGTTGAACAGAGCTTCGTTATGTATGGGGAATAAGCCTTATCCAAGTCTCGTAAAAAACAATAAAGCTAACCAGCAGAAATTCTGAAGTGGTCATTCCCTGGCATTTAAATATAAGGCTGTCTTAAACATTTTGACACATCCTTTTCAGCTGGTTCACAGCTAATCATGGAAGACAGGAATCCCTGCTGGGGAAGATTTCATGTCCTGTGCACTTGTCACTGCCTTGTCAACAGGTGGAGAAGGGGCACGAGTCCTGGTTACCTGGCTCTGCTGACACCCCGTTTAGTTCGTGGGTTGACTGAGGATGCCAGGCATGGTGAAAAGTGACCTTCCCCACTTTCTGTGTTTTGCCCCTTCTCCCAAGGAAACCTGCTTGAGATAGTGAAGAAACAGACGCCAGAACAACATGCAAAGAGTGCAGAAATAACACTGTACAGAGAGATCTCAAGCCTGGTGGCCGTCCTTGCTGAATCAGAATGTCCGTGCTCTATTGGTGCCCATGCTATGGGTTCTAGGAAGCTCCTGGAAGCTCGGTCATCTTGTCTTCGTTACTCTTCACCTTTCTGGTTGCTTGTCCACCCTGTGAGGGTAGGTCACACAAAGGGTTTGTTAAATACATTTGGGCTTGCATGACTGAAGTGTGGCTGGTGGGTTATGTGGCAGGCAAAGGCTTCTGCTATTGTGTTTGGGCTCAGTGGTGAAGAGTATGGTGATTGATTAGTAATGCCTACCATAGGTGTAGGACTGAGGAGGTAGATGTGAGGAATGTGTCATTCATTTGCAATGTGCTTCAAGTGTGAAGGGAGAGTATGGCATGTCCTACTGGGCAGCTGCTAACAGTTTTCTGTTTCACAGTGCCGGGTACAGATGACCGTAGTGGCCAAGGAGCTCAGAACATCTTCCTCTTTCTTGGCTGTTAAGGTGACATGTCGTTCTGACAACCAAGTTCCCAGCTCTGATGCTGTGAAATCTCAAGCTTGTTTCTGTGGCAAATATCTTTGGCATACTAACACCACTAGGAAGGAGATCCTGAAGGAGGAGGGAAGAGAGATATGTTATTTTGGCCCTGTTGAAGGTCTTTTCATCAACCCCCATAGACCAGACATAACAATATGAGTGGTGATCAATTGGTAATGTTTGCCAAAAGTATAAGGCTAGAAAATAATGAGACATATCTCATTTATTTGCAATCTGGACTATGGGGTAATCTGGTAAGGCATCTCTGGTATGAAAGGGAAGACTGTGCCCAGGACATAGTGCTGGTGAGATGTATTGCAGCTGGGAGTCAAACCTAAGTCTGTCTGGCCCGTGTGTGCTTTGGTTGTGTTAACTCTTGGTTGAGTTACCCAGCATGACAGCAGCCTTCAGGATGCTGCTCTATAAGAGAAAGAGACTGAGAAGAGCCAAGAAGTCAGTGGTAGCTGCTCAAAGAGATTTCCAGGGGACAGCACTGGAGCAATGTGATCCAAAAGACTGGATCTGAGAACTCTGATGCATGGTGGTCACTTCCTTAGCTCAGTGGGGACTGAGTCACTCCACCACACCCTCACTGTGTGGACCCGATTGTCTTGCTGAGCGAGGGCCAGGCTGAGTGGAGTGACAAGTAGCCAGGCACGGAGAGCATCCTTCTAAAGAGGCCTCAGGGACTGAATTAGTCACTTCTGAGATCTCCTGTCAGAAGACTGATAGAATTTCATCTTCTTGTCACCAGAGCCAGCAGTACATGATATGCTGGGCATCTTCCATCTGTTCCCTGTGGAGGGAAGGGAAGAATAAAGACTCAAGCTTCATGCCCTTAGGACAGGCCTCTCTGTGCTCCTGCCTGTCCTCTGAGGCTTGACACAGACTTCTCTGGCTAGGGCACCATGACTCCCCAGCATGCTCGTCTTGGGGACTGGGAATAGTCCAATTTTCCGCCCACCCCCTTTATCCTACCCTATCACTTATCCTCTCATTTGTTAAGAGAATCTCTGCTTGAGTGAATGAGCCAGATGCCAGCAGCTGGAGAAATATAATAGTCTTCCCTCTCCTTCCTCCTGGGCCAGCCTTTATCTGACTGTGAAGTAAGGGGTGGGAACTGGCTCAGCTCTCTTTAAACCCAGCCTCCTTTTCCTTTACAGCCCCAATCACCCTTCCCTGGGCTGCCTCTCAGATGAAGGCCAGATGGGGGGTGACTGGTCTGGAAAGTGTGTCCTTAACTGCGGCTCTCATCCCACTGGCCATGGTCCTCTGGCACATGGCCTCATCTAACCTCATGGGACACTGAGAAATGTGGCATTGTTGAATCTTTCGGAGGACAAAGGGATGGAACTGAGTGAACCTGTGGCATCAATCTCTCTGCCTCAGTTTCTACCTAACATAGTCTAGACTGTGGGCATGGTGGCACATGTTCACGAGTCTAGCACAATGGAGACAGATCAGAACTACAAGGCTGCTGTCTTCAGTTACATAGCAAGTTAGAGGCTAGCTCAAGCTATGTGAGAGCCTGCCGCCAACTAAAGTTCAACTTGATATTACGAAGACAAAGAGATCAATAGCAATAGGAAGAACAAAAGGGGTGGCACCAGGTCATACCTGACTGCTGGTTCATTCCCGAAAGTGGCAAAATGGCTAGACTTCACAATCAATACGCTTAGACAATACTGTCTCCTAAAGCCATACAGTGGGTGCAGAATACCATATTAATATAGGATAGTAATACTTATATTAGTTTTACCTGAAGTCTTAAGAAAATTAATGATGTTAAATTTTTACTTTTTAAAAATGCATAGGGACTTGTATGCCCAGAATATGTTGGGAATTATGACCTTCCTCGGGTTGACTGTGTTACTGTTACAGGGACCAGAGATGACTCTGGCATGGTTTATAGTCAACTGAAAGTCTTTACTCCAGCTGGCTGGGACTACACTCAGGTATTTGGGAACTAAGTATAGCCCTGAGCATTTAGAGCAAGAGGCTTTTAAAGGCAAGAAACCCACATGCTGGTATGTTCCTCTACATCTTCATGGGGAGGTTTGCACAAACAAGGAGTTTAACAGAAGCTAAGCTAAACCCTTATCTGGAGGGAGTTCTGCACAAGCAGGAAGTTTCAAAAAGCTAAGTTAGGCTATCTGGGGTGAGTTAGGTAATTTTCCATGGGATTTTCCTTCAAGGAGATCAAATTCTAGTTAAACCTGAAATGGTTTCAGCAAGAATATAAGATGGAGGAGCCTCTGCTGTCTTGCCCTGTCACATTACATGTTTTCAGGTCCCCTTCCAGATCCCAGGGAAAAGGGTCTTCTTCTCCTTTGCTTTGTGTTCAAGAGCATGAAAAGAAATACTGACACACTTGACCGAAGCTGTTTCTTTACTGTTTTTTTTCTCAGTTCTGAGTCTTCCAAAAAGGCTGGATGTTAACCTAAGATCATGAGATAACGTCCCCTAAGACAGTGAGGAGTCAGATTCAGTCCTACAGGCTTGCATGGCTTTAGTTCCCTATTACTGACTGGTAGACCATCCTAACATTGAACTGTTAGAGAAGCTGTTTGCTTATATTATGGTTTTGTGTACCAGCCATTGAGGTCACAGCAGCAGGGTGATTCTTATGTTCCTTAAGGTTTCTCCAGCTGGCTTCTTGTGGCACTGACAAGCTCATCTAAGCTTTACCTAGACATCTGGCACTTCGGCACAGCCAGCTGGAAGACGGCAGTAGGAGTTTCTGTCTCGCTCGTGTGTCAGCTCATGGCTTCTAAGAGGGCTTATGCTTCAAGACTGCCTATTACATGACGGCTCAAATCCCAACATATTTCTATCACACTCTAGTGAACAAGTGGGCCGCTCTAGTCAGCCCAGGCTCAAGGGGAAGGGAATTCCCGGTTACAAGGGGAAAAGTGAAAGACATTTCAGTCCTGCTGTTTCTCTTAACAACAGCGCTGGGAGGAAGACACTTCTTATTTCCATTTTACAGCTGAATAAACTTCCTCTGCTTGGCTACCAATTCCCAGTACCACACAGCCCATGTGGCGTCTACCCGAAGTTAGTGCGTTCAAAGGCTTGATCTAAACAGCTCGTGCATAAAAGGCCCATTTGTGTAAGGTCCCTTATCCTGACAAGTAACTCAACTTAGAGATGACATTAATATTTATGATAGCTAATTTTTCACAGCGTACTCCCTACACTTTTAATCTTCCCAGCAATCATGCTTGTATGGTAGATTGTATTGTTTTTCAAGACACCGACTCCACCCTTATGGGGATGGCTTAGACTCTCCAGCTCGTAGCTTTGGCCTTAATCATGTAATTCATTTTCGTCTATGAAGCTTGAGTGGCAATGATGTGCGCCCCTTCCAAGCGGCAGATCTCACAGCATCATGCCTTTCTGTTGGAATCTGTTTCTTTTACCAGAAGCCTGGTGGTGTCCGCAAGCAGGCTGATCTCCCGGTCTCCATTACTGAATCAAGAGTGCATGAACGCTTGACTTGAGCCAACTGTAGACTTCACTTGTCACTAACTTATGATGTGTAGGGCAAGTTTGTGACTGTGGTCTGGCCTGGCCCAAGCTAGCTGACATGCTGACTTTCCCAACTTAGTAGAGGTGAAAAGAGTATAGGACGGTGAAATAACTAACTTCCCACGCTGTAACCCTAGACCGTGATTCGAAAGCCCCCACTCTTGTCCTCTGGTCTTCTGTCTACCCAAAGAAATAAAGTCCTGCAAGGGGGACCCGGGGTTGAGCAGTGCCACCTGTGCACAGGGGGTCTGACCTTGAGGTCACTAATCACAGCTCCCGCGCCCGAGGCTCTCTTGAGGTTCGTGACAAAACTCCTGCGCTGTGTTCCAGCCAGGAGCTGCAGCTGAGCAGCTGATTTTATCCCAAGAGGGACAAAACTACATAAATATCTCTTGAGTCTCCCGCAGTATTTCATGATATTTATGAGGGAGGCGTTGTTAGGGATGATTTAGCCTTCCCTGGCCTGACATGCTTCTCTGCGACTTTCTTTGTAAGTAACAGGAAAAATGGGAGAAGGTAAAATAGAGGCCCAGCTGCTCATGAATTACCGGCATCAAGGCATTATCTGGAGAGGCTGCCTCTCTCAGGCACCTTTCTTCGCCAGTGGTACTTGTGGGCATTGTGGGATGAGATGAAGAAGAAGGTCATGGTGACCAGAGAGAGGCCAGCATTTAGATTCATGGTGTTGAGTGCTTAGAGCCCACACTGATCAAGGGGGCACTTTTGCCTTCTTGTGGGCTATATCCCTTTCGTGTGTGTGTGTGTGTTGCATCATTTAAAATGATTTAAGCTGCAAGTAATGCAAAGCACAGCTGGAAGAGCCTCTGACAAGGAATGCGTGTTGGCTGGCAGGGCAAGATGCCTGGAGGCTGGTGAGTTCTAGAGATGGTTAACTCAGTGGCTTGGGGATATCATGGAGGACCCAGTTTCTTTCTGTGATTTTGCTTCTCCACCCTCAGAGCCCAGTGTGGCTTCCTTTGTAGTGAGTGTTGGGGGGTGTTTGTATATGTAGGGACGTGTGTGTGTGTGTGTGTGTGTGTGTAGATTTTCAGATAGGATCTTTTGTTAAGATATTGGGTTCCTTCTTTTTAGATCTGACTGACTAGTGAGTCCCAGAGATCCTCCTGTTTCCCCTTTCTTGTCTTTGGATTGCAGCTTATTCTACCACACCCAGATTTTCATATGGGTTCTGAGGATCAAACTTGGGTCCTTAAGCTTTCATGGCAAGTGCTTGGCCACCTGCGCTAAATCCCAAGCCATCTCCTAAACTCTCCCATGTGGCTTTTGCTATAACCCATGTGCCAGAGCAGCGTCCGCTGCTGAGCAGGGGACTCTTCACATGTATTATTCTGTATGGGGTCCTAGTTGTATACAGTGAGGCTACTGTAGAAGGCTCTTTGGAGCAACAGCTTTCAGAAAGTAAGGAGAGAGGAATGGCCAGAGGGAGGAGTTGAGGTGAGAACCTCAAGGGCACCTTGGGCTCTGATGGATTTTCCAAACAAAACAAGAGGCCAGACTTCTGTTCCTCCATTCAGAACAGTCCGGGATGCAAGTTGACTTTGTAGAGGGAGCATAAATACATCAGTTGCCTTTCTCACTGCTGTGTCCAAGTACATCTTGGCTCACAGTTTGAGGGTATAGTCCATCATGGTGGGGAAAGGACGGCAACTGAAACTCAAGCAGCCGATGGCATTGCATGGGCAGTGAGGAACAGAGGGAGAAGAATGGTGGTGCTCAGCTCGCTTTCTCTTTTTCATGCTGTCAGGAGCCTATGGGATGATGTCACTCACATTCACGGTAGACCATCCCTTCTCAGTTAATCTTCGGAAAGACCCTCGGAGGCCTGTGTTTTCATAGTAATTCTAAATCCAGCCATGCTGGCAATGGAGATGAACCATTGCAGTAATCTCAGGCAAGGTGTTTCTGGCAGATAGAGGGACAAGGGCTTCTGTCCCAAAGAGGATTTGAGTGGGACACCTGAGTGGGACACCTGAGTGGAGAAGCATCTTCCATAGTTCCCTTTGTGTCCTTTTAGGCTAACATGGCTGGGTGTAACCATTTCAAATCCATCAGAACCAGGACCCCACAGAGACAGGAGAGTTATTGTGGTTGGTTAGTGATAGAGGAAGGTCATTTGTCAATAAACAAACTGCCTTGGCCCATTTGATAGGCTACCCCTTAGGTGGGTGGAGTAAACAGAATAGAATGCTGGGAGGAAGAGGAAGTGAGCTCAGACTCGACAGCTCTGCTCTCTGGAGCAGACGCCATGCGCCATGCTCCCCTCTCCCCGGCAGACGCGATAAAGCTCCGACCCAGGATGGACGTAGGCTAGAATCTTCCCGGTAAGCGCTCCTTGGGGTGCTACACACATGAACAGAAATGGGCCAAGCAGTGTTTAAAAGAATAGAGTTTGTGTGTCGTTATTTTGGGGCATAAGCTAGCCAGGCAACCATGAGCCGGGCTGTGGGAAGAGGCCCGCAGCTCCCTACTACAGATGGCGCCCACGTGGATAACTGCATCCACAGAAAGCCTGAGAAAGCTTGGGAAAGAATAGAGTAAAGAGTGTTTTCTTGGTAGCAGCAATTTCTCGGGTCTGCTCTGCTTGCTAGAGGCAAGCAAGTGCTCTCATCTAAGAGAGGCTTCCTGACTCAGCTTCAGCTGTGAAACCTTGCAGCTCATTTAAGAGGTCCTGCCACGAAATACTTAAAACGGTGTTGGTGAAAAGCTGAAGGCATGCTTTTCGGTTTTCAGCCGTAGCAGGAAAAAAGTTGTGCTGTTTTAAAATGCCGGCTTTCTGGGCCATCCTGCCAGGGCAAACTCTGACTGTTTGAGGCAGGAGGGCTGACTACAGAGAGAGGACTTGAATGTTGTCTGTGGATATAGTATTGCAGCTTGTTTGCTGGCAAGGACCTTGAAACGGCCACAGAGTTGTGGTGATAAACATGGCTACAGCCGGTACTTCAGCCATGAGGCTGGAAAGCTAAGGAATGTGCTGGATCCAGCCGTCAAAGCCACGGCTTTTGTCCTACTGATATTACTTGGTAAATTAAAGACTCATGTGGTCAGAAAAAGAGAGATATACAGTAAAGAGAGATTCAAAGACAAAGAAAATTTCTAAATTGTTTACAGTGTGTTAAAAGTATATGCAGGCTAAAAGTTCTTAAAAAAATAAGGAAGAAAGCAGTTGGGTGTGGTAGTACACACCTTTAATCCCAACACTTAGGAGACGGAGGGAGATTGACCTCTGTGACTTCAAGGTGTGGTAGCACACGCCTTTAATCCCAATGCCTGGGAGGCAGAGACAGACAGATCTCTGAGAGTTCAAGGACAGCCTGGTCTAAAGAGTTATTCCAGGACAAAGATATACAGAAAATATAAAACAAAAGTAAAAATAAACAAAATAGAGTTAAAATAAAGCCGCACAAAGATGGAAAGTACACAGAAAATCTTGATACTGTATGCTATTATGCTCTCTTTGAATTGTTTGAATGCTGAGGAAAGAGCAACATCTGCTAAAAGATATTTGTTTATAAATGCTGCTGAACTAATCCAAGATAGATATTTTCAAAATACCTTGACTTCAGAATTTGGATCTAAGGATATGATACTTTGGAAAAGAGTTTCTTCTTTTGTTTTCACAGAGGATGAGACTCTTTGGATTGCTTCTTCGATCCCAATATGGTATGATAGACCACGTCCTCCTGAAGGGTTGCTGTGAACACCTTCAAAAAATTACTTTGCTCAACTGCCGACTGAGAGGAACCTAGCACACAGGTTATACCATGAAAGACTTGATTAACAGCGCCCCCATTCAGCAGGAAGCAGTTTGGAGAGAAAAAACTGCGCCCATGTTCCCATATATTGTTTATAAATGTTCTTTTACATTTAAAGGGGGAGATAATATAGATGTGAATAATTTGCATTGATATGAATCTTGGTTTACTGATATTAATTTAAGGTCAATTTTATTATATGTATATGTATTTCTGATATTGATTAAGGTATTGTGATTGTGTAGTTCACTTAAAAATGTAATGTCTATAGGTTGTTAATGGATAATTATCAATAATAGTCAAGTTTGTAGTCATGTTAGTTAGATTTTCTAGATGTGCATGCATATATTTCAGATAGGCATTCATCATATCTTTCAAAGACTAGAGAATATGGTATTTTAAATGTTTTAATAACTTAGGGTTTTTCATGACAATGAGACACTCTGCTCCTGGCAGCACCAATCTACTTCAAGAAGAAGATGGGCATCGAAGAGGATCCTTATGGAGTTTGATAGCCATTTGGGCAAGAAACTGCTCTTGCCTGGACTATTTTATAAACTGGACACAAAGAACCCGCAGAGAGAGGACTGCTGAACTTGCCTAAAGGTGAGATGGTCTTTCGGGGTTCCTGATTCATGAAAGAGTCTGTGAGACATTCTGCAGGACACAGCAGATAGTGACTGAACTGCCTTTAAATTTCCTGCTTCATGGAAACGTCTCTGGATACTATGGGCCTTTAGGCCGAAGATGGATGCCCCAACGGTACAGAGAAACTTTGGGTGACTGTCCAGGCAGCGAGATGTCTCTGTCATTTCTAGAGTTTAGAAGTTGCTTACTTTTTGTTTGCTTAGGTAATATTGTATTCTTCTGGAGTCTTTGATGGAGTTGAATAATAGATAGATAGTTATAGTTTTCCTTAGTTATGATAAAGATAAAATAGATGTAAATATTGTAATTTTTACTTGATAACTGTTTTGTTATATGTAATTTTGCTATGTTAAAGTTAAAGCCTTCCTTTTTTTTTTTTTTTTGTTTAAACAGAAAAAAGGGAAATGATAGAGGAAGGTCATTTGTCAATAAACAAACTGCCTTGGCCCATTTGATAGGCTACCCCTTAGGTGGGTGGAGTAAACAGAATAGAATGCTGGGAGGAAGAGGAAGTGAGCTCAGACTCGACAGCTCTGCTCTCTGGAGCAGACGCCATGCGCCATGCTCCCCTCTCCCCGGCAGACGCGATAAAGCTCCGACCCAGGATGGACGTAGGCTAGAATCTTCCCGGTAAGCGCTCCTTGGGGTGCTACACACATGAACAGAAATGGGCCAAGCAGTGTTTAAAAGAATAGAGTTTGTGTGTCGTTATTTTGGGGCATAAGCTAGCCAGGCAACCATGAGCCGGGCTGTGGGAAGAGGCCCGCAGCTCCCTACTACAGGTTAGGACCAAGAAGAATCACTCTGGGAACTAGCCTGAATTTCTCCTCAGGGTACAGCACCCAAGGAGAAGGCAGGCACGGAAATAAAGAAGTACAAGTGAGGACTGTGGTGTGGCATTGGTGGCCACTCAGTGGCAGTAGGGTTTGACCCACAAAGGAACTCTATAGTTCTGACCTACAGATGCCAAGCAGAGAGGAGGGGATCCCAGGTGGAAGGTCTAGAAATGTCGGCATCTCAAAGTGCTTATGGATAGAGCACAAGGGCGTGATAAAGGGCTGCTTCCCATGGTGAGCTTTGGGTTTGAATGGCTGTTTCCATCTGGGAAGTCACTGAAGAGGAAAAGCCCAAGTGATGTGCCCCCAGGGCCTCAGTTACAGGGTGATGCCCCAGTATTAGGAGCTGATAGAAGCAATCTCTGAACTCCATAGATCTGGGTTTAGATCTCCGTCCTTCTCTAAGTGTGGACACTCTGTTTAACTTCTTGACCCCTGCTCCTTGTCAGGAAGATGTGCCCTAATGGGCATCGTGAGGATGACTGTGAGGATTAAAAGACAAAGAAAGCCCATGCAACACCTGGGAGGTAGGAACCATTCCAGAGACATGTGACCAGGGCTGGGGAAATGGCTCAATCAGTAAAGTGTTTATCTGGTGAGCATACTAACCTGAGTTTGATTCCCAGAGCCTATGTAGTGGGGGAAAGCTGGCCATGATGGTGTGTGTCTGTAATCCCAATGCTGGGGAGGAAGAGACAGGTAGAGCCCTGGGACTCAGCAGGTAGCCAATGGAGCCTCTGAGAGATCCAGGCCAGTGAGAGCCTAGCTCCAAAATAGGGTAGACAGCGCTAAGGTTATCCTCCAGCCTCCGTGTGCGCATGCATGCACATGAACACACCCCTCTCCTCCAAAAGAAGCACCCAGTCATGACTAGACCAGCATATAAGCTTGAGATCATGCATTACTCTACTGTCTTCCAGCTTGTGGCCTTGAGCCGTATCATATTTTGGCCTTCATTTCCTTATCTTGGAAAATGCAGCGGATACCAAGGAACACTGTGCTACTGGGTGAGCAGAATCCTTACCACATGGCTCAGAGCAGAGCATCTCATCGGGGTGTGCACATCACATGCCATTACTGTTTATCAATCGCTGGTTCAGCATGCTAGGCTTCAGTGGAACCCTTTCTCCAGCCAGTCACCCATACCCTGTCTGGGATGGGAAGAGGTTTGTTGATGTCTCCTGCGGAAGTGCAGAGGACCCCAGGGAAGAAAACAGCATGACTAGCCACACTCACCCACTCTGCTTCCCACTGATTGGGGTTTGAACACATCTCACTCAAAAAGCTGGCTAAGACAGGGCAGGGCATGCGTTCGGCTGGCTCCAAAGGTTCGCAGCTGGAAGAAGTCAAGTTTGTAGACTTGGTCATGGGCAGCTGGGAGCTTTGGCAACTGCATTTGCTAACCAGGCATCTGAAGTCAGACTGCTGTTGACCCTCCTGCTCTGCTCTTTCTCACACATCACACAGTTGTCATCTAGGAAGGACACCTGAAGGTCATCCCCCACAGTGAGGGAAGAGGAAACACAGTCTATCCTGTTCCTGCTATGTGGTCCCCAGGGAATTCTAACTTCCACCTGTTGCCTCTTAGCCAGATGAATTAGGTGGGTGGCCACCAGGCACACAGGGCACTTTGAAATTGGAAGCTTCCACACATCTCAGCTTTCACCATTTGCATGGGCAGAGAAAAAAAAAACCTGGTGATCTGTTTTGTTTTATTATTTTTGGGTCGGTTCTTTGACATGTAATACGGTTTATTATTTTTATTTATTTTTCTGATTTGTCTAAATTAGCCAAAGCTGACTCTGATTATTATTTTGAGACTTCAAACAGTACAGAAGAAAGAGTCAAGCGAAGAGCAAGACTTTCCTTGCTTCCCAGCAAACTCCAAAGCTCAGAGAGAGCCTTCAACAGTTCAAAGCAGATTCTTCCAGATCTCTCTGCTTAATACACGTGGGAAAAATACTTACACAGGCGTTTACAAATACATCAGTACTTTTTATGTGCACATTGTATGGCACAGTCTTGTGGGTGTGCACTGTGTGTACACATGGAGGCAGGAGGCTGATGTCAGGTGTTTTCCTTAACCACACTCTACATTGTTTTTTGAGACCAGAGCCTGGAGCTTATGGATTGGACTAGGATGGATGGCCAATGAGCTCCAGGGATCTGCCTGTGTCTGCCTCTCCAGGGCAGGGACTATAGATGTCCCCTGCTTCATCAGCTTGTTGTATGTGGGTGCCGGGGAGCCAGACTCAGGTCTGCATTCTTGTGTGGCAAGTGTACAGACTGAGCCATCTCCCTGGACCCTTCAGGTAGCTTTGTCATTTTGTTTTATTTTTATGTCAGGGCTTGAATGGGAAGTACCACCCTTAGGTCCATGCTGATGTAAAGGTGATGTACTGTGGGTTTGTTTTTGGCTTTTTTTGCTTGCTTGCTTGTTTGTTTGTTTTGTCAGTTTGATGTTAACCTGGATCTATCCAGGAAAAGGGAACCTCAGCTGAAAAATTTCCTATACCAGATGGGCCCATAGGCAAGTGTGTAGGGGCATTTTCTTGATTGACAATTGATGTGGGAGGACCCAGATCACTGTGGGCTGTGTCATCCCTGGGCAGGGAGGCCTAGAGTGTATAAGAAAGGAGGCTGAGCTGAACAAGGTGGTGCACGCCTTTCATTTCAGCCATCAGTAGGCAGAGGCAAGTGGATCTCTGTGAGTTCAATGCCAGCCTGCTCTACATACCCAGCTCTAGACCAGCTAGGGCTACATGATGAGATCCTGTTGAGGTGGGGTGGGGGGGAAGGGAGGAACGAAGAGAGAGAGAGAGAATGACCGCAGACAGAGCAAGCCACGAGGAGCAAGCCAGTAAGCAGCACTCCTCCATGGCCTTTGCTTGAGTTCTTGCCTTCAGGTTTTGCCTTGGGTTCCTACCTTGCCGTACATCAGTGGATTGTGATCTGGGATATGTAAGCCAAAGGAACCCCTTTCTCTCCAACTTGCTTTTGGTTCCAGTCTTTCTCACAGCAGTAGAAGCCAAGCAAAGACAGCTGCCATCTGTGCAACCCCGAGAGTGAGTGCAGCCTTAAATGGTGTGCTGTTCCAGCATCTCTCCAAAGAGCATCTCTCTGAGGAGCTCAACGTGGCTCAGCTTCCCCTTCTGTTTTTGTTGGTTTTCCTAGATGTCTGCCCCATTTCAACGAATTCTTCCTGTGATTGTTGGAAAACAGTTTGTGCTCAAAAGGTAACTTTTGGTGCTGAAGATTTGGCTCAGTACTCGAGAGCACTGGTTCTTGTAGAGCACCCGACAGCTCACGACAATTTAACTCCGGTTCCAGAGGACCTGAAATCTCTACTGGTCGCCACAGGCACTGCATGTGTGTAGTGCACAGACATATAGGCAGAAAAACTCATATGAATATAAAAACTTAAAAGTATTTTTTAAAAGGTAACTATTTTCTGAACTTCATTTCTATGTGGTGTGTGACAGGAACAAAACAGTATTTATTGAGTCTCCTTTGTCCATTTGCAGGATACCCAAGACGGGATAATTGGTAAGCAGAAGTCATTTACTTCCAGATGGCCTGCAGGCTGGCAGTTTAAGGTCAAGATGCAGAGAGGGTGCATGTCTGACAATAGCTCTCTGCTTCCTAACGCCTTGCACACTGCTTCCTGTGGAGGGCACATGCTCTGTATTCTTTCCTGCTAGATGGTTAAAGGTGTAGTTCCTTTTATGAAGGGTTAACACTAACCCTGAGGCACAGCCTTCAGGAACCTGGCCCCCTTCTACAGGCCCCATCTCTCAACACCATCACAATGGAGTTCAATTTTGATGTATGAGTTTTGTGGGGGCCATATTCTGACAACAGTAATGTAGCTTTGGGGGCTGATGTTCCTAGAAGGTCTGTGTTGGCCTTTCTGGGTTCTGTAGCCCCTTTGTTGAACTGTCTGGGCTTGTGGGTGGAGAGATGAAGGTGATAAGGTGAGAGACTAGGTAGATGTGAACCAAGCTCAACTGGGAGCTTCCTGACAAAAAGACTGTAGTAGTTTGAATGATAATGGCCCCATAGGCTCATGTTTGAAACACTTGGTCCCTAATTGGCAGAATGTTTCGGGAAGGTTTAGGAGGTGTGACCTTATTAGAAGACGTGTGTCACTGGGGGCTGTGTTTAGAGGTTTCAAAAGCCCAGGTCAGGCCCAGTCTCTCTCCCTCTGTGTCCAATTTTGGATAAGATGTAAGTTCTCAATTGCTACTCCAGAGCCATGCCTTCTAGCTTGCTGCCATGCTCCTGCCTAGTGGTGCCAGGTTCACCTTCTGACACTGTAAGCAAGCCCCAGTTAAATACTTTTTCTAAGTTGCCCTGGCCATAGTGTCTCTTCATAGCAACAGAGTCGTAACTAAGACAGATGGAAGAGGCAAGAGAAAGGGCAAGAGTAGGTCTTTGGAAGGTGGCAGAGGACAGAGATTGGGGAGCAGCTGCCCCTGCAGGTGGGAATTTTTGAGAAGTGGGGTACAGAGGAGAAGCAGTATGTGTCACAGAAGGTCTTCAGCCTTTCCCATCTGTCTCAGTCTGCTTGGAGGGGCCCGCCCTCCTCAGGGTGTTCGGGAACCAGCCCATGTAATGGAATGTTCCACGAGTACATCACTCTGCTGTGACAATAATGCCTGACAAAAGCGACCTAAGGAAGGGTCTATTGCGACTCATAGTCTGAGGGGACTGTGCACCATGGCGGGAAGGGCATGAGGGTAGGAGCGTGGTCAACAGAGAGAGATGGGTGCTGGTGTTCAGTGTGCTGGCTTCTTTCTGTGCTGTCTTGGCTGGGTCTTCTCTGAAAACATACTCAGAGACACACTCAGAGCTGTGTCTCCAGGGTGATTCCAGTTCCATCAAGTTGACATTGTAGATTAGCCATCACGATGGCCTAGCACACCCAGCTCCAAGACTAGGCAACCAGAACTGGGTTACCCTTGTCTGTTCGTAAAACACACAGGATCCTTGGAGAAGAAGAGAGAGTGACTCATTTTCAAACCAGCAGTTTTTATTGTTGTTGTTTTTACTTTTAAAGACAAAGTTTCTCTCTGTATTTCCAGCTAACATGGAGCTCCCTATGTAGACAAGGCTGACTATGAACTCAGAGAGATCCTCCACCTGCTTTTGCCCACTGAGAGCTAGGATCAAAAGTGTGTGCCACTACACCCAGCCTCAAGAGTCTTAGTGACAGGGAGTTCTTGTGGTATGGGGTCACAGAGCATTTGGGTTGTTTTCAAAGGGCAGCACAGCTGAGAAAGCACACATACTATTTTGCCAGCGGTTTGGGCCACAGTGTGGTATCCTAGCCAGTCCAGCCCTGCTTCCTCCCAGTCCTGCAGATCCCAGTGGACACAGGCCAAACCTGGGAAGCTCACGGTCTCTTGAGCACCTTGCAGAATCAGATGTGAACTGGGAACCTTTATTTAAGAGTCCCAGTTGCTCCTGCTTGACAACAAGAATTCTGGGGAGTGTGATGGATGTTTCTGGCATTACAAGACACACAATGGGAGCTTGTGTCTGAAATCCTCAGGGAGACTGTCTGTGCAGTGATTCCTGTGCCTCGCTGGGTGTGCCCAGAGACAGTGTGTTCCTGAGCTATCCTGCATGGGGAGGGGCTAGAAAGCTTAGAGTCCCTGGGAGGAATGCTGTGGGTGGGGAGGGGAGGGAGATGCGTGGAGATGAGGTCCTTGGTGTGAACTGAGACTAGCCTGAGCAAGTCAGGCAGCTCAGGAGGCTTTTCTACCTTGTTCCAGACTAGCTGACAGCAACGTATGGAGAAGGGAGGATGTGGGTGTGTCTGTGGGGAGTTGCTGGAGCCTCCCTGAAGTTCCAGAACTGTGGCCCAAACCCTTCCCCACCTTCTGTACTGCCACATCTCATCAGAGATTAACGACGAGCACACCAAGGCCTTGCTAAAGTGTGGCTCCCTCTCCTCTCTCTCTCTTTTTATTTTTATGTTTCTCCTTCTCCTGTTCTGAACCTCACTATTCTCCTTTGATGAAGGTAATTATTTCTTGATATTTACTTTGACTGGCCTCAAGCTACCTTAGTAGTCTAGGCTGGTCTTAAACTCACTCTGTAGTCTAGGCTGGTTTTGAACTCACTCTGTAGTCCAGGTTGGTCTTGAACTTATTCTGTAGTCCAGGCTGGTCTTGAATTCTGAATCTTCCTTCATCAATCTGTCACATGCTGGGGTTATTGGTTTGTGCCCCCATATCTAGCTTCATCATGTCTTCACAGGGGAGCAGAGGGGAGCTTTGTCTTTCTGAAGCTTAACTTGGAAGATGGCAAGATCATCTTGGGGTATCTTAATGCAGTTTCCTTAGAAGTAAGCCTGGGGGCACAGGCTGTTGCTGATGCTCTTGTATGGAGTGGACATTGAGATAGAACCAGGAAAGGAGAGAAGGAAGGGAAGGCTGTCTCTAACAGTATGCTGTTGAGCGAGGTGTCTCTGAGAGCAATGGAAGCTTCAGTTCATTGGGGTTTCTGAGAGTTAGACACCATGCCCACTGGAATGCCACCCATGGGCTAGCAAGCTACATATCATAGATAGGGGCCTGAGCTTGTGACTCATTTGCACCTGCTATGTGTGTGGGTCTAGTGGTAAGAAGAAGTTCACAGGCAAAGAGCAAACAGAGACAGGGCCAGGCACCCGGTGTCCAGGCCTGCAAGTTAAAACAGTAAGGACATGAAGGACTCATGGGCCACAGAGCATCTGTGTTGCCTTGAGGACTGGCTATTTCTGTAAGGAGCACAGTCCTGTCTCTTATTCCCCAGCTAGTTGCTGACCAGGCTCTGGAAAGGTAGTTCATAGGAGCACCAGAAAGGAGGACTGGGAAGGTGCTGGAATGTCTCAGAAGCTGGAGGTGAACTTGAACTTGTGCTTGCTTCTGTCAAGAGATGCCCTGAATCACTGGGATCTGGAAGGCTGGGGTAAGTGAGTATTAGGCACAGGGCAGGGCAATTCCAAGATAAGCCTTGCTCTCCACTACAGTTGGAGGGGTCAGACAAGGGCCTGCAACCTCATGTGGAGAAGCTGTGGGGCTGGTGTGGGTCAGCCCAGAGAACTCAGTATGGGCAAGTGCTATAAGCCAGTGGGAGTCAAGACTTTCGTCCTTCAGTCAGAGTGCACCCGGACAAGCTCTATGCAGCTGCCTGTGGGGTACTGACTATGACTATGACCACAGGGGCTGTCAGCATCCTGGCAGACCCAGGAGCACCTTGCTAGCACTGACCTGTGACCAATCAGGTAAAGAAGCCACCGCTCCTAGCTCCGAGGAAGCCCACCTGAGGACTCAGGGAGCAGGGTTTCTAAAAAATGCTACTCTGACCCTAACTCCAAGGAATTCAGTCCCACAGCACCGACCTGCCTCTCAGAACTCAACTGCGAGCTGAGCCCCAGGCTAGTGTTATTCAGTACGCCAGCAAGTTAGATAGACAGAAAAGGCCAACTGTGGTAAAAAAAAAAAAAAAAAAAAAAAAAAAAAAAACGTTTGGGCGGATTGTGATGAGTGACAGAGAGAACAAATAGCCACAGCAACACACGTGACTCTCATCAGAAAGTCCTACTTGGTAAATTTGGCTTCCTAACAGATAGGAAATATCTGTTCTGTTCCCATTTTTACCATATTATACATCAGAGCAGTGGCGTTTGGTGAGGGTGACGGTTTCAGGGACGGTTCAAAGCTCTAACTCCTGTGCTCCTCTGTCTGGGTTTATAATTGCTTTGGGAAAATTCATTAGACTATCTACCTGCAAAGTGAGTTTTTTTTTTTTTTTTTAAATAGTGTCTTATTCTTAAGTCCTTTACCAAAATGGAAGCTATTGAAACAAGAAGAACAAGTTCTAGCTCTTGGCTGAGTTCACTGGGTGAGTGGCACTGGCAGAAGGGCTTGGAATCAGGCCAGGGTGTCACCAGGGGAGCCATCAACTAAAGGCAAGTGGGAATTCAGCCAAGCAAAGCTGGGATGGAAATCCAGACCGTGAATCCAGACCCAACAAATGATCTGCCGCTTCAGCAACAACATAAGAATCCAGATTGTAACCGACCAGATCGCTCACGAGGACCCGAGTTCAGTCCCCAGAACACTTGGGTTGACTGTGCTCATAGCCCTAGAGCTGAGGTGGAGACATGCAGATCCCTGGGACTTGTTTGCCAGCCAGCTAGGCCTACTTGGTGAGGGGGAGGCCAGGGAGAGACTAGGTCTCAAAAAACAAGATGGAGGGCAACTGAGGACTGACACTTGAGGTTCTACTCTGGCCTCTGTATGTACTTGTGCAAATTTACCTGTGCAGAATGCATCTGCATACATTCACATGTACCCACCCATAGATACACGCACAGACACAGAAAGCACAGACAACACAGACACACACAGACATAGACACACACATAGACACAGACAACACAGATACACACAGGCACAAATATACACACACAGACAGACAGACAGATACACACGCGCGCGCACACACACACACACATACAAACCTGGTGTTGTACGAGGAGGGTGGCCTTTTGTTTGTCCCAGATGCTCGGCCAGCCTACATCCGAAATAATCACACAGAAACTGCATTCATTTAAATCACTGCCTGGCCCATTATCTCCAGCCTCTTATTGACTAACTCTCAAATCCCGATTCAACCCATTTCTAAAAATCTGTGTTCACCACGAGGTTGTGACTTACCGGGAAAGATTCAGCATGTCTGGTTCTGGCAGCTCCATGGTGGTTCTCTCACTCTTCTTTCTCCCAGAATTCAGTTCTGTCTTCTCCACCTACCTAAGTTCTGCCCTATCAAAAGGCCAAGGCAGTTTCTTTATTCAACCAATGAAAGCAACACATAGACAGAAGGACCTCCTACACCAACACAGAAAACAAAGTGGTGGCGCACTCCTTTAATCCCAGCACTTGGGAGGCAGAGGCAGGCGGATCTCTGTGAGTTCGAGACCAGCCTGGTCTACAAGAGCTAGTTCCAGGATAGGCTCCAAAACCACAGAGAAACCCTGTCTGAAAAAACCAAAAAAAAAAAAAAAAAAAAAAAAAAAGAACTGACACCTGAGAAAGAACAGACAGGAAGAGGTCAACCTTGAGATCTGTCTCCCGCCCTAACCCCCAAACTATGATTTCTGGAAAAATCTGATGTGACTGCTGGGTGACAGTTTCTCAGAACTAGTTTTTTTTTTTTTTTTTTTTTGTTTGTTTGTTTGTTTTTTTTTTTTTTAGAAAGGATTTCAGGTGCAAGGATGGATGTTCCCCAGTAACTCTCTTGTCTCCAGCTTCTGGTAACCACACAGCCCAGTACACATGAGGGACCATTGGTTTCTTCAGATCTCCATAGAACACAGTGACTCACCATGTTAAACCTGAGATTAGGTCAGATAAAGAACACACCATAAGAGCTGTGCTGGGTGTGTTATTACGGAACAGCCCATCCCATGTGTGGGGGCTCATGACAAGCCTGGGAGAGAGATGTCACATGGAGTTGAGATACGAGAAGTCTGAGGCTTGCGGTTTCATCCCATGTGTGCTAGGTTATGGGCAGGGCAACAGGTAGCATCTGCAAGAATGATGTTAAAGGTCAGTAGCTGAGACTTTCAGGACTGTATTTGTTAGTTTCCATATTCTGGTTTGCACATGGTACTGGCAAGGTGCACCCCATTTGCATGTGGAAGACGCTGAGCTCCTGAGCTTATAGGAACATCCATCATGGTTAAGAAGTTAACTGATGCCCTGGTTTGCCTGAGTCTAAACACATTCATTTTCATTTTTATTTGATTTTGAGATAGTCTCACTGTGTAGCTCTGGCTAGCCTGTAACTATCTATGTAGACCAGGATGGCCTTAAATACATAGAAATCTGCTTGTCTTTGTCTTTTGAATGCTGGAATTAAAGGCATGTACCGTGACACTTGGCCTCATGGTTAATTCTAATTTTTTTTAAAGGAGGTAAAATTTACCTACAGAAAGGTATAAACTTGTTAAATATAAGACATTGTTACATACAGGTACAACCCTACAGTCTATGTCCAGATAAAATTATGAAACACACCCACCATTCTAGAAGGTTCCCTCATCTTCTTTCCAGTCATTCTTACCCCCAGACAAAGTCTTATTAGTCTTATAGGTTAGTTTTGCCTGTATGATTCATATCCATCTTCTTTTATTCAATATAAAAACCATGTATTTTTCACTACTGAGTAATGCTCCATTGCACAAAAATACTGTACCTGGTTGTTTTGTCCTGTTGGTAGAGATTTGAGCTTTCTGTTTTTCAGGACAAGAGCTTCTAACAGTGAATCTTCCACATCAGGTTGACAAATATTTCACTCAGCTGAGCAAAGATGAAGTGGAATACATTTGAAGTCGTGGGGTGTGGGAACTTAACCTGATTAAAAAATGGGTCTCAGCCCACAGCTGTGAGCAGTTACACGAAGAAGGCACAGAAACTGCAGGACCCTCTTACCCTTGAGTTCTATGTGACTCCTTCCTCATCCCTTCATTCAGAATTTTGCTTACTTGGCACATCTTAATTCAAATGGTGCCTTCCGACAAATGGAATGACAGCCCAAGTACAGACAACAAGACCCAGACGGAAGGAAGCTGTTCTGTTCCCTGGTCTACTCAACAAAAACTGTGAGGAGCTAAAGGAAAGAAAGGCAGCGGATGCAATGGGCCTGAAAGAATGAGAGGCTCATGCCCATCCCAGCGAGAACAGAGCTCACCGATGAGATGCGTACACACTGGTGCACAGCAGGACCACAAAGCATTCCATCGCTTGCTAAGCAGGACTGAGGTGCCGGGTGACATTTTGTCAGAGATTAAGTGGCACACCTCTGCCTTTACATTCTTCATCTCATGTAGGGCAGGAGAAGATTCTTTCTACCTCCTCCTTGGCTTGTGGCTGAGGTCCCTAGAGCACAGACAGATGGACAAGACAAAGACACGCAGATGTGACTTAGATCTCACATGGCCTGGCAACCTTCAGAACCTAAAGAAATAGGCAAAGCTTGTATTTTTGTCCTAAATTCAATGACCTATGGTCAATCACTAAGAAGCTTCTTAGGCCGAGTAGGTCATGTCCAGTGGTAATGAACTTGGAATGACTAGAGGGGCCTGTCAGGTGTTTCTTTGACACAAGGGTGGTCCTTTCCCCTGGGTACAGGGAAGAGACCTCTCGCAGGAGGGACTTGCAAGCTATTTCAGGGAAAGCCATTACATGCTTCTCCAACCTGAAGCTGGAGAAGGGCAGAGGGGCCCCTCTGTTTCTAGGGTTTCCTCACATGCTCAGGGGCCCTATTGTGTCTTGACTAATGCCACCCACACTTATCTCCCCCCAATGCTTGAATTTTGTGTGCATGTGTATGTGTATACATGTATGTGAGTGTGTGTGTGTGAGTGTGTGTGTGTATGGAGAGCAGAGGACAACTTTGGGTATCACCTTTAGGAATGCTGTCTACCCTCTTTGAGACAGGCTCTCTCATTGGCCTGGAGTTCACCAATTAGGCCAGACTGGCTCTTCAGTGAGCCTTAGAGGTCCACCCATCTCAGCCTCCCCAGAACTGGGATCACCTTGTATTTTTTTCCATGGGTTTTGGGAATTGAATTCAGCTTTTTATGCTTGCGAGGCAAGGACCTGACTTACCGAGCCCCCGTCTGACTTCTTCAATAGAAGCTTTGTGAGGTGGAACCATCTGTCTTATTCCCAGCAGGTCATTCCTGCCCCTTACCCTACACCCGGCCCGGGGAAGGCACTTGGTAAATATCTGCTGAGCAGATTCATGAAGCCGTGGAGTGAGGTCTCCCTGTAAGCATGGTGTCAAAGGCCTGAGACACAGCAGGAAGTGCTCTGGGAATGTGGTTTCTGCAATTGGACAGCCTCTCAGTATAAAAGGCTACACACAAGGCAGATTTGTTAGAACCATTTATGAAATCTTGCCTGTGCTTGACCAGAGGGAGATGAAAGTCACCCTCTAGGGAGGATCCCTGCCTGTTCCTGCACCACTGGCAATCAGGCAGTGGACTTGTTTGGCACTCAGCCATGGGAAACCACAGGGAGCTTGTGCCAGGGCCCTGGGGGCATGTCCTGTAACATTGGAGGGCACGCTCTGGTTTACTTAACAAAGTCATCATGGGCGCATTCCTAAACTGTTTGAATGTCCTGTAAAAGGTCATCAACCACACATACACCTACCTATGTGGGAAAAACCTAACAAGCTGTGTCTATAACTATCCTGGGGCACACGTGACCATCTCTTACAGGTTAGACATGCCTAGTAGGAGAAGGGCAATTTGGAATTTCCTGTTGAATATTTGTAATTTCATGAGATGGAAATCCAAGTCTCTTTGTGAAATTCGTTTGGGTTCCACCTTCACTCTATGCGCAGAGCCAGAAGGTAATTCCGGTAATTCTACAACATTCTGTGTGCCTGCTTTCACTGGGGTCTGCTGTGAGGTCTGCTGTCACATGTGTTCGTGCCAGTGTTCAGGACATTTTGGTCTTGGAGTATCATTTTTGGTTTGGGGATAAGGGGTGCTCAGCTTGTATCTAAAAATTGCCCTAGAGGGCAGGGCATATATAGGTCAGATGGGAGAGTGTTTAACTGACATACGAAAACACAGGGTTCAGTTCCCAAGACCTCATAAACGGGGTACAGTGGCAAATACCTATATCCCCAGCAATGAGGAAATAGAGGCAGAAGAAGGTGTCATTCAGGGTCATCCTTAATGATTGATGAGTTGGATGCCAGACTGGGTTGCAGGAGACCCTGTCTCAACAAACAAGCAGACACAACAGCACCAACAAAGACCCTCCTTAGGCAGTTCTCTGGGGTGGCTGCCGCAGGAGACAGCCATGCTTCTGTGCATGCAGACAGTATTTACCAAGGCCTACTGTGCCGTGTTGACTGACCCAGGATGAAGCAAGGCATGAAGCTCCAACCCTGTATAAAGGATGCAGTTGCGAAAGGAGGTTGGGGCAAAGTGGGATTGGCTATAGTTACTTTCCTTGGTGTCCGTGGCATGGCTGGGATTTGGACAGAGGCCACCTGGCCCAGAACCTGGTTCTGGACTGCTGCAGCTTCCAGGGAAAAGCGTTAGGTATCACTCAGTCTAGATAGAATCAGCTTGCTGTGTTAGAATGAAGAGGAATGGTAGGGGCACAGATGGCCGAGCTGAAGGTGAAGTGTGGTCTGATCCCCAGGACTGGGGACCTGGGAGCCTGCCCCGATTGTCCATCCATCTCCTATTGCCTCAAAATACCATGCAGAACTCTAGGTTTCTCCCCAGATGCTAACCATTTCTCTTCCCGTTCACCCTATAAGATATTTAAGACTTTTTCTGGAATGTTCTATGAATTTTTAAAGACTACAATGCTCACAGTTTCTGCTTTGACTGTTAGGTCTGAGAAACCTGGAGTGAAACCAAATAACCATCCATGGCTCCGAGAACAACTAGGGATCGTTCTAGATCAGCAGTTCTCAACCTGTGGGTCAAGACCCCTGGGGGGGTGTCCAACGACCCTTTCACAGGGGTCTCATATCAGATATCCTGCATATCAGATATTTACATTATGATTCATAACAGTAGCAAAATTACAGTTATGAAGTAGCAGCAAAAATAACTTTGTGGCTGGGGGTCATCACAGCATGAGGAACTGTATCAAAGGGTCACAGCATTAGGAAGGTTGAGAACAACTGCTCTAGATTTTTCCAGGCATCAATGAATCATTACTCACAAGAAAGATTCTTTCCTCCAAGATCCCTGGCTTCATTGTCCATGCTCCTGCCAGACTCTACATTCTTTAGATCAGAGCCCTGGGGGCTTTAGTTCATCCAGTCAGCAGAGATGTCGGGGGTAGGGTCCTCTCACTTCAGCATAGGCTGATCTAAGGCATTCACCTGTCTTTGCTGAGAGCGTCTCTGACTTCACAACTTGCTCAGACCTGATAAAACATCCAGGGTCCTGGTCCCCTCTCAAGTCCCCAGTAGCCATTGACTATGGCTGATGGGCTTGGTGGGATTTCTAGGAAGGAGCTAAGTGGGTTGAGAAGACAGAAGGAAATCACAGTAAGGGAAGACAAACAGAGAAGCAGTCGGTGGGACCCTGACTCAGAGTGCTCACAGTCAGACTTCTATAGCCAGGGCAGTCACAAAGGGCAAGGCTGGGCATGGTGTACAGGTATCAGGAGGGCAGCCAGCCTGGCCTGGGTAGTAGTTCAGGCCTCTCTAAGGAAGTAAGAGGGAAATAAATCTAAAGAATGAGGATAATAGAGGACCAGGGAGGGTAGGAGACTTCTAGGCAGTTTGAGAATAGCATAAGTAAAGGTCCCAAGGCAAGACATTCCCTGATATCCTCAGGATCGTTGAATAACAAATTAGTAGTGGTGGCCTCAAGATGAAGCTGCTGAGATAGTGTGACTCATTTGTTTAGTGTGTGTGTGTGTGTGTGTGTGTGTGTAAGGTGGGGAAGAGGGAGGTAGAGAGCTGGCCAGAGGTCAACCTTGGGTGTTTTCCCTCTGGAGCCATGGATCTAATTTTTGACACAGTTTCCCACTGACTTGGAGCTTGCCAAGAAGACGGACATAGCTGGCCAATGAGCCCCAAGAATTCTCTTTGGTCCACATCCTTGATGCTGAGATCATAAGTATATACTATAAGACCCTGATTTTTCATGTAGGTTCTAGGGATTGAACTCAGCTCCTTCATACTTACAAGGCAAGCTCTTTAGTACTGAGCCACCTTCCTGACACCCAAAATTGTTTAGTGTCTTTTCTCTCCTTTTGTGGTAGTGGTGATTTTTTTGCATTGCTGGGAATCGAACTCAGGGCTTCCTCACTGCTAGGCAAGTATTCTACCACTGAGCTACATATCACCGGCTCATTATATTACTGTTCAGCAAATACCTACTCATTTTTTCCCTTTTACAGAACAGGCTTTATCCTGATTCTGCCCACTTGAGGTTTGTTCTTGTGACTAATGCCAGGATCTGAGCAACTATGTCCTGTGCACAGCCCTTGCATGTGCTGGAGCAGCTGAACTTGGCTACTGGAGTTTCTGTCATTCACCATAAACCGAACAAGTCCTGGTTAGCAGGTGACAGGAGCAGACATGTGCTCAGCTAACCCTTAGCCAGAAATCTGATTTTACAGTCAGTGCCAGGAGTCAGCATTTATCTCACCTTCTCAAGTTTGTTACACAGCGCTTTCCTGCTCATAGCTGATGACCGGAAGTGGCCCAAGCTGAGGTGATGGCCCATATTCATGATCCCAGCACTCAGGAGTCTGAGGCAGGGAGATCATGAGTTTGAGGACAGTCTGGGCTATATAGCCAGCCCCTGTCTCATGGTGTGTTACCAGGAATACGGGTGGGTAGAGGATGGATTGTGGATAGGTCATGAATGGAAGACATCTTCAGGTTCTCTGAGAAGAGGTGGCCACTGCTAGGGGATAATGTACACTGCAAAGATTTGTCTCTTGTATTGGTTTAATAAAATATTGATTGGCCAGTAGCCAGGCAGAATATATAGGCAGGGCCAGCAGACTAGGAGAATTCTAGGAAGAGGAAGGGCAGAGACGCAGTCACAAACCAGATGCAGAGGCAGCAAGATGAGAATACCTTCCTGAGAAAAGATGCCAAGCCATGTGACTAAACATAGATAAGAATTATGGATTAATTTAAGTATAAGAGCTAGTTAGTAATAAACCCGAGCAATAGGTCAAACAGTTTATAATTAATATAAGCCTCTGTGTGTTTATTTGGGACTGAACGGCTATGGGACCAGGCGAGACAGAAATTTCTAGCTACAGGCCACCTGATCAGGTGGGCTGGTGCAGGCCTCTTTGAGGCAGGTATTCAACTTATCTGCAGAGATGATGATTGAGGGTTAATGAGACCTCAAAGACAGTATGTTGCATTTGGGCAGGGAGATAGGTTGCTGACATGCTTCTGATGTCCTAGCCCTGAGTTGTCCTTCCTCGTTGTCTCCAGAGGGCCCTGGTCAGGATGGAATGCAAAGTCAACTCAGAACCTCTTTTCGCAGGGACTCTGGAAACCAAGACTTCTAGGATGGCAGGAGTGGAAGTAAATAGGTTGGCATTTGACACACAAAGAGAAAAGTAGACAAGCGTAGGCAGATGGCACAGTGGAGGATGCCCCTGTCTTCCCAGCCATAGCAGGAGTAGACCCATCTGCCCCTACCCCACCCTGGCCTCTGACCACGGCCTCATGGGCACAAAATCCTCCAGGAGGGTGTCTTGAGGACGAAAGCAAGCATTCTCCAAGGGAATCATGGGCTGGGACAGGACTCTTATGGGAAAGAGAGGATCACTTGGGCTGGTCCAGAATATGTAGTGTAAGACCAAGGTGACACCAAGCTAGGTCTGAGTGGGTAATAGGCTTGTGTGGTCACAGTCAGGACTCCTGTGAGAGAAGTTAGAGAAGACTAGTTGAAAAATGTCATTTCTCTTGTCATTTAGGGACACGTTTGTACAGTTATCTGACAGTCATTGGTATACTAAAATCCTCCTCCTCTGCATCCCCAACCCATGGCTGACTCATGAAGCTGAGAGATGCTGGGAAGTCAAACTTGGCTTTTCATAGGAGTGATAGTGGGGGAGCAGAGGAGGGAATGAGGGGGAAGGAAGGAGGTGAGTGGGAATAGAGGGGGGAAGGGACAGGGGAAGAGAGAAAGAGGAAGTGCTAATCGGGGACAGAGAGGGAGGGGAGAAATACAGAAGAAAGGGTGAGAGAGACGGGGGGGGGATTGAGAGGGAAGAGGGGAAGGGGAAGAGAAAAAGGAGATCATGGAGAGGAAGAGGTGGGGAGAAAGGAAAGAGGAGAGGAAAGAGGTAGAAAATGAGAGAGAAGGGAAGGAGGAGAGAAAAGGGAGGAGGGGGAGAGGAGGAGGAGGAGGTAGAATGGGCCAGGGAAAAGAAGAGCATGTAAGAGAGAGATAGGAAGAGGAGGAGAGAGGTGACCGGTGTCCTGTTTTGTTGCTGGCATCATTTATCACCATATGTAGTACTCTCTCCTCCTCAGCCTGGGCCCCACCTGTGTTTCCAGGCAGCTCTGCCCCCCTCATTACCTGAGTCATAGGTGCTCGGCTCAGGATTGAGAGACAGGAAGGTGAGGCCCAGGTGCTCAATGGCTCTGCTCCATCTGGATCCTGTGTAGTCTCGGGTCCTCAGTAGAGAGCTCCAAAGCCCTCGCCAGTTTCTCCCTCTTACCCAAGCAACACTTACATACTGGTCCCTACTGCTTTCGTTTCTCTGGAGCGACAGATGCCAATCCACAGTGATGGATGGAACAGCACTTCCCAGCACGTCGGATGCCATAGCACTGACTAAAAACTATCTTGTGTGATATGGCTTGGGGGAGCTGCTATGCTAGTGTGCTCTCTACCTCTGTGATGACTGATATTAGAGCCACAGGCTGTATGGCTGTGAGCTGGCTGAAGCCTATAAAGTTGATAAGCATGTGATGACCATGTGTTCACACTCCCGTGGGTGGTCACAGCTGATCTGACTGACATCGTTACGGCAGCCAGTGTCTCACAATGTTCTGTTTAGAGGGAAAAGTCTGTGCTAATCAGATGTCCAGATGGTGAGGCTGAGTTAAGAGTAATGGTTTCTGGACCCTGAGCTCGACTTCCCCTAAGGGGAAAAGGAGGAGGACACAGTGACTTCTGGTCTCAGCCAAGTGAACACAGGGAGCCCATACCCGTGGGGGAAGCTCTTTAGGGTGCACTCCCAGTTGTAAGGAGCAGGTGGATACATAGGTGGATACACACTCTGGTCTACCTACCCTTGGTTGTCAGTCAGCAGTGTCTGAGAAGCACATGCCCTCCTCTTCTGAGTTCCTAGGCAGTGAGGCATTCTAGAACCCAAGAGCACAGCTTTCTGCCTAGATGTGCAGAGCTAACTGTGACATTTGGCTGGAGAACATGGATATAGTGACACACTTCTATAAAACTATCTTTTGAGCCCCCAAAGGCTGAACTTTTGAAAGTCCTCGCAACAAAGTTAACACACCTTGAAAACCTTTAAGAATGAGTACTAACCTGCTGTCCTACTATGTGCACTCCAGGTTTCCATTTCACCTGCCTTGAAGAGAACAACATAATCAGTGTTGCTTGCCGTGGCTCTCCCACGCAAACATCCTTTGTAGCCTAAGGTAATGCATAGCTTTAATCTCAAGTTAGGTACCCTTCCATGCCCCTGACCCAGAGTAATGTATGGTTCCATTACAAACACTACATACACATAATGTGTGTATGCAGTGATGAGAACGGCCATAAATGTTGGGAGCAACCTGACGGAGCTTGCTGAAGTATGTTTGTAGAACTGAATGCTTCCGGGCCAGCTGGAATCTGTAGAGTTCCCCTTTCCCTTGTAAAACTCAGTTAAGGATTGCCTTAAGGAATGCCACATCCCTTCCTCATGCCTCATTTTCTGTGCTGTGTAATAAATACCGAGCAAAGCCCTTTGCTAGGGACAGACAGACATGGGGACAGTCAGACATCAGACAGCATTCAGGTAGGTGCAGGCACAGGTACATATGATAAACAGACTACAGATAGGCCAGTAGCCATAGGCAACAGATTGACAGAATATAAAGGTGTGAAGAATTCAAATTTGGACTCACTTCTAGTCAAATTAACCCAAGAGGAAATCTATATTTTCATCCCTTCATGCGGCACTGATACATGTTGGTGGCCTGCAATATCTTTAATGTGAAAGGAGGGATGTGGTCAGGCTGGCAGAGACTGCTGGACCCTCTGTCATGGCGGCTGATGACACATCTCCCAGCATGCCCTTTCTGGTGATGGAGGCACTGGCGTTGACGTGACATTGCCACAGAACGAGAGTGACAGAGAAGACGAAGCCGAGTTAGGTGACATGGCTGGTTTTGTTCCCTGTGTGTGTGAGTGCCACACACAGGATGGCAAGCCTAGCATGAGGGTGGTAAGCAAGGCAGTTGCTTCAGAGGCAGATCTGAAGGGGTGTAAAAAGCTTAGTCACTGGGAAGTGGTTTCAACGAGAGTGGCCCCATAGGCTTAGGCATTTGAGTTCTAGGCCCCTGGTGGTGCTTCTGGTCAGTGTGTAAGGTGTGGCTTTGTCAGAGGAAATGTGTCACCGGGAGCTGGCATTGATGTTTCAAGACTGTCATTTGCTCTCTGCCCCCTGCTCGTAGTGAGACTGTAATTACCTTGACTGATCCAGCTGCTTATGCTGATGGGCTCATCTCTCTGGAACTATAGTACCAAATAAACCCTTCCTTCTAGAATTTGCCTTGGTCATGGAGATTCAACACAGCAATAGAAAGCCTAGTAGACATGACTGGGGTTGTTGTTCAGCGGTAGACATTTGCCTGGCATGCGTAGGCCTTGGACTCCATCCCCAGGACTATAAAACAACAACAAAACCTCAGTCATCAAGTTTAATATTTTCTCAAAGCAGTCCTTAAACACACACACACACACACACACAGACAGAAACTGGAGCCACAGAAAAAGAAATAATACAGCCAGTCAGTCTGTCTGTCTGTCTGTCGGTTGGTCGGTCTTTCTCCCTTGACTGATCAAGTATTTGAGGAGGGGCTGAGGAGACGGATCAGTTGGTAAAGCGCTTGCCTTGTGAGTATGAGGTCCTGAATTGGATTCCCAGAGCCTACAGATTAAAAAGGCTGTCACAGAAGCATGGCAACGGGAAATAGAAACATGAAGATCCCTGGGACTGGCTGCTCACAGTAATAAATAGTCCACTGACCTGTTTATGAGCTCCAGACCAATGATAGGCCCTCAGAAGCAAGAGGACAGCACCTGATGAGTGACAGCTGAGCCTCCATACACATGCACATGTGCCTACACAAACATGATCACACACACACATACACACACACTTCAACAGAATCTCACAGCACTGGATCAACTGTGTTTATATATAAGGTCAGATTTCCCTATTTCCTTGTGGAGAAGTTTTGCATGTGTGTTGATTTATTTTGTGTGTAGTATGGGTGAGTACACACATGGTACATATGGAGGTCAGAGGACAGCTTGTGGAAGCTGGTTCTCCCTTCAACAATATGGGTCTCAAGGATAGAACTGAGGTCGACAGGATAGGAGGCAGGTGCCTTCACTTATTGAACCATCTTGTACGTGTGTGTGTGTGTGTGTGTGTGTGTGTGTGTGTGTGTGTGTTTCTGTCTAGTCCCTCCCTTGGTCATTCCCAGTCACCCTTGACCTTGCAGCCTGAGGAATCCAACCTACAAAGGTCAGCTCCTCCTCTCATCCCCTGTCCCTCCTCTTATCTTCTGCCCCGTCTTCCCTTCCCGGAGGGCAAAGAACTCCTCCAGGATTCCAAAGTCATTTGTAGGCTCCATAAATGGGTTCCAGAACAAGCCAGCTAAAGCTCTTAGCAACAGAGACTCTGACTTCCTGACCCGGATGAGCAGTGGCCAGCCAACTGCTTGTGTTATTTCACAGGCCTCTGGGGTCGGGTTGACCTGACCAGGCTCCAAGAACACCGAGCCAATCACCAAGTAATCCAAGCCAGCTCACTGAAGCCCAGCCATGGTGACCCCTGTCTCTCAGACACTGGGGTCCCTGCCAAGCACTGTCCTCAGTGGAGTGTGCATGTTGCAGGCCTGGCAACTGGCCCCTTCCCCAGCAGGCTGCTTCAAAGCCCGTCAGGGATCAAGCACCAGGAGGATGCCTGTTGTCGCTCAGTGCTGGGGTGTGTTACTGGCAAAGATACCCAAGGAAGCTGGAGAAAGCTGACCTACATCACATCTTTGCTTGGCAATGATCAGACCCCAAACTGACTTGGGGAGACAGAGCTTCCACCAAAGGGAAGAATGAGATTCCCTTTCATTCAAAGACACCATGGATGTCGAGTGGCGCTTTCTTGGGGCAGTGCTGGTCCATACCAGCCTGAACAAAATGTTTCCGGTGTGACCGAGTCATTGGGCACAGTGTGAATTCCATTGCCAGCACTTAGATGGAAGTCTGAACCTTTCAGTTTCTTCCACAGAACACGAAGGCACAGAAATGCATTCTCCAGCCCCAGGGGACTGGCACAGGGAGCAGGAAGGGTGAGTATCTTTGTGGGTCTTAGTGGCTTCTTGTCCCTTCTCCCTGATGCACAGCAAGAGCTCACCGATGCAGAAGAGTAGAAAATGGGAGGGGAATTCTTAAACATTCCTGAGGGAGCATTCATATTTCTCCAGAAACAGAACGAGCTGAGGAATGCACCAGGCTTGGATTCTATGGTTCATAGGCAAGTGACGAAAGAGGCTTTGGTCCATCAGCCTAGTGTGGAGGTTTAGCACAATGGCGATGGAAAACGGCTTGCTGTAGCTCTTAACTGAGCTGGTGGCTTTAAGACGAGTGACCTTACCTCTTCGAGGCCCAGTTTCTTCAGCCATGGATGAAATGGAACAGTGCCTGCCACACACCCTTTCTGGGGCAGCCGAATGAGGCCATCTCCTGGCGTCACAGTACCCGACAAAGAGTAAGCGCTTAATAAAAGCTGTCTTTCACGATTACTAATAGGAAATCCGGCCTGGAAACTCCACAGCAAATGTCTTTTCTTTTCTCCCGAGGGCTTCTCCAGCAAGCCCATAACTCTGGGTCCTGGTGAAACACCTGCAGTAAACATTTACAAGTGTGATGTATGAACTGCATTCTGAACCCAGGGAGGATGGCGGAGGGGGCTGAAGATGGATGGCTCCTCACCCCCAAATCCCAGCCCGATTTGCCACCCTCAGCTCAGCTCACCTCCCTTCTCTGTACTGGCTATGCCCAGGCCCCTGTACAAGCCTACTTCCCAGAGGAAGGCACAGAGCAAGTGTTGAACAATTGCCGTTCATTGTTTATGGATGGGAAGTCTTACTGTGGGAAGCTGCTGTAGCCTACTTTGGGTTGAGAAGCTCTCCTAGAGGTTCATGGGCTGGGGTGGTGCCAGGACCCTCGGGTGGAGACTTGTGATGAGGTCATCAGGTACCATCTCTTGCAGGGGTGGATGTTGGTCTCATGGAGTAAGTGAGTTTTCACACGACAGGTGGCCATATAGCAAAGCAACTCTACCTGCACACCTAGTTTGAAATACAGTGGTATCCTTCCTCCTTCTCTGCTGTGTTTGGAGCAGTCTAAGGGAGTCTGGCTAGGAGGCCAGCACCATATTCTAGATGCTATCCAGTCACCAGAATTATAAGTCATATAAGTCTCAGTCTCAGGCCTTTTGTCACAGCAACTGGAAAGGGACCAATACAGATGTTTCCAGGTGAGCTTTGGGTGGGGAGTGGAGGGTAACTGAAGTGGAGCAAGAGTGGCGGAAGTGAGTGCTGCTGTTCTGTAGCTCGGCTCTATCTTAGCGCTACCTTCCGGAAGATACTGTGGGGCACACCCAAGAGCAGCTTTCCCCAAGAGGAAGGAACCTGGGAACCAAGCCGCCCAATTCTGGCAGTTAGGTAGTCATGGCTGAGGAAGGCAACTCCAGACATAGCATCCTGTGCCTGAGCCAGAGGCGATCAGACCTGGGAAACCATCAGCTGTAGGAAGCTGGCCCAGAGATCAGGCTTGTGACGGACAGAGCTGGCCACGACCTCCTAACAATGCATGTGACGGTTTTCATTGGGAACACATTCTAGTACTTTCTCCCTTTGAGGTGTCAACAGAACACAGGCTTGGCTCCTTCAGGGCAAGCCTGAGCTGAGAGCATCCGATCATCTGTCCTGGGTAGCACAGAGCCACTGCTTTGGGGAAAGGGTTGGCTGACATCTGGACACCAGAGCAGTGGTCCCCGACACCACGATCTGTGCTTTTCTGTGCTCCCCCACTCTGTGTATCAGTCAATCATTGACCACCTTGTTTATCGAAACAGGCTCTCTCAGTGAACCTGGAACCCACTGATTCAGCGAGACTGGCTGGCCAGCAAGCCCCTGGGATCTGCCTGCCTCTACTTCTCCAGCTCTGGGGTGCAAGAGTGCATCCCCATGATGGGCTTTTTAAAACGTAGGTTCTGGGGATTGAACTCAGGTCCTAGGGCATGTAAGGCAAGCACTTCAATGATTGAGCTATCTCTTCAGTCCTCCTCCTGTCTTGTTAAACTTCCTAGCTGGCATACTTTGATTTGCTTCTGCATATGAGGCACTAGTTTAGAGATCTTACCCCAGAGAATGTCTCCAGTACAACTAGCAACATACCACGGAACCCAAGGCTCCCTGACTTGAGAACCCACATTTTAAAGTACCCCCTGTGTTATCCAGGTTCTTGGTAACCTGGAGAGTTATGAGCAGTGGGTGGTACACTGACTCCCTAGGGCTAGGATGAGAATAGTCTTGTGCTAACTCACAGCCATTGCAATGGTGTAAACCTTCTCACTATGGCCAAATCCACGTTTCCAAGGTTTAACAACCACTTTGCAAAATTCCTGGATATTGGCCAGTTGCCATTCACAAGCCAATTTATCTCTCCCCCTGCCCAGTATCCTGGTGATGCCACCCTCCCAGAGGGTTTCACCACCAAGCTCTCTGGAAACTATAATTGATACGGTTTTTGCCTTAACCACTGAGCCATCTCCCCAGCCCCTGACATGGCTTTTTTCCTTACCTGTTCCTACCTTCACTCTAGCTTTACAGTTCTAGGATGCTAAGACCCTGGCATTTAATCATTCAGGGCATAGGCTGTGACTCAGAGGCATGGGGAAGTGGCAGTGCTTAAGGCCCAGGGCCAGGTTTTCTTAAGTGTTTGCTCCTAGAAGCAAACCTGGGGGCCAAGGTTTGGGGAATATCTTAAGAAGTGCTTCAGGGAACCAGGGATGTGGGGAGGGACAATGCACATGAAAACAGAGCAAGGAAAGCCTGTATGGAGGGTACCTATGAGGTACCTATGACACCGTCCCCACAGGGTCATTCTAGAGAGAACAAGTGTCCCTCGAGTGGCCTAACTGCGGGGAGGGGAGTGACATGATGGAGTGTTTCCATTTACTTTTGACAACTCTTCTGGGTTCAGGGCCATGGTCAAAGGGACAGAAGTTTCCAGACAGTTGCAGGCAGAGCAGGTTCCAGCTGTGTGGGGGCAGTGGCTGATGAAACCCAGGTGCAGGGCGTTGGGTGCCAGAGCACATTAGGATGTAGGCACGTGGTGCAGGAACCCAAGGGGCGAGGTAGAGCAGGATATAGTTCCTTCTTCCCCAGCATTTTAAAATAGCTCCTGCCTCCCAGGAGCTAGTCCGTGGGAGGGATCCCAGCTCTCTAGGCTATAAGCAGATCTGTGTACAAATGGGACACGTGGTCTAAAGAAAAACGGGATCATGGAGAAAGAAATACGTTAGAATAAGACCTGGGACCCATAAAAGCATCCCTCAACTTTTGCCACCCACCAAATATTACCAATGTATGTTGGCAAAGATCCAGAGCTCTAAGATCTTGGAATTAAACCATAACAGGTATACCAAGATCACAGGTAACTCAAGGTGAGTGATGATTCATGGGTATGCAAACCAGCTCACCAAGCTCATGGCATAGTTACTCCTACCCAAAGCCTCAGTCTAATCTCCAGTCATTATAAATACTCCGTTTGTTTAAAGATCTGGGCAGTTCATACTTTTGGCTACTGTAAAGTCTACTAGAATCAGAGGTCTGAGAGTTTAAAGTTGTTTCTATCACCTAATTAGCTGTGGGTTCTTGAGCGAGTAGCTAAACCTTCCTGTGTGCAAGCGTCTCCATCTGTAGAACGGAGATGACCTCGTGGACTTGACACAACTTTGATGTTGTGGGAATGAACTGATATCCTCATTGTGTAGTGTGGTCTCTGCGTGTGCTAAACTGGTAATATAGTAGCTATTTACACTATATGTTGTGACATGTACGGGGGCCCTCGATATATTTGTACATGAAAAGGTAAGCTGATATACAGAATAGCTTAAAAGGATGCTCCCCACCTTTCATCTTAGCATTTTTCATAATGAAAGCAACATGTGCCTACAGGCTTTGTTTAGAAAAGTGGGCTTAAGATATTTAGTAATTTATTCTGATTACAATATGGACCCATCATACACCGACATATACTTTATGGAAATAACTATATTTTGAAAAAAACTTCATAAAAGAACTGTCTTGTTTTACATTTTTGCTACCTTCTCCCAGCAACTGTTTTAACTAAAAGGCAGTCAGTCTCATATCTGTTTGGCATTTACTTCCTTGGGACTAAAACATTGCAGAGCAGACAGTTCACTGATAGGATTTCAGACTTCATATCACAACATGCTTTTTAAAAACCCAACTCTTGGGGTCTGGGGATATGGCTTAGTCAGTAGAGGTTTTGCCTAACTGGTTTCTTCCTCAGTACCATATAATCTGGGCATGATGTATACACCCATAATCCCAGCACTTGGTGGGGGGTGGTCGAGGCAGGAGGATCAAGAGTTTAGGATTATCCTCTTCTACACAGAGTGCTACAGGCCAGCCTGAACTACATGAGACCCTGTTTGATAATAATACAAACCACCAAATAAGCAAAAAATCCTAACCCAAACAAAAATCCCAAACACATATTGAGTTTTAGTGTAATATCAAAGCTATCTATAATTTTCTAAAGAGGCTGTTAAAATTCTCTTCCCATTACCAGTTGTAGAAACTGGATTTTTCTTTCTGTATTCAAGCAAAACAGTACACCATAGTAAGTCATCTGTAGAACAGATGTAGAGGAACAGGTGGGGTGCGTTCGTTGGGATGGTGGGGCGACTCTGTGGGCCACATTTCCTATGAAGAGTCCCAGAGATCTGTTCTGAGGGGCCAAAGAGAGTTTGGAGTAGAGAAATGACCATGGTCCTGAGACCCAAAAAGACAGAGGAGAAGAAACCCACTGTTTCCTGCTAGTTCCGGGCTCCCAACACCCACCCCCTAGTGAAGAACCTCAGTGTGGATTGAGCTAGCCTGTGTGGATTCTCACCAACCATTGACTTTTCTCTTCCCACACATCCCTCAGCACCAGGAGCTTGGTTCTCACCACACAAGTGATTCCTGACTAACGTAGCTGTACTAGGAGAACAGGGCCTGGGTGTGTGAATTCAGGGTGAGTTGTAAAGCCTGACTGAGCCTGGATCCCTGCCAGGTATTGGGGTGTGGGATGCTGTGAGGTGGGAAAGAGACATAGTCCTTGCTTTCTGGAAGGGAGGGGGCAGAAGAAGTACCCTGTGTGAGAAGCTTGGAGGGGCTCCAATAAAGTGAAGGTTTTTTGGGGGCAGAGTCCTCAGAATGGCTCTGATAGGCTCTGGGGCCAATAACCAGACGAGGGCAGAATGGCAGGATTCTAAGCCTGGATCTGCCACAGCTTACCCTTGTGTCATTTTATTGTATTGTTTTGGTTTCTTAAAGTTCCCAAACCTTTATTTCCTAAGCTGTGAGATGGGGATGATCACCTTCAATGTGAGGTCACACCCAGAAAATATTGGATATTTGTTATCTGTGACTGTCATCAATTCTTTATGGATTTCATAAATGTATTTTGGTTATCTTGACCACCCATGCCACACTCTCACAGCCCTCCTAGGTCCACCCCCACCTACCTGTCCATCTGACTTCAGAAAGCTCTTGCTTTTTGTTTTTTATCTTTGGCAGTGAGGCTGGAGATGCTGGATAAAGCTGAGGTCTTTGGGCCTGTTGCTGATGATTCTATAGAATTTTCTGTATAGAGTAGACAAAGGAGTTGGTTCCCGCCCCCAGAGAAACCACTGGAAGCATGAGGAGCTGCCAATGAGTGATCTGATGAAACAAACCCAGGGGCTCCAACCCTAGCTACAACCCCAATGGACATTTGGTTATGTTTGAAGACTACCTTGTCTCAGGTTGAGGCAGGGAGTTTCCATTACTTGTGTCTGGTGGCTTGAAGCTGAGGATGCAACTAAATATATCCTACACTATACAATGACAGTTCCTGAAAGGAGCCATCTAGCCAACACATAGTGTAGAAGTATGTCCCGCCCATCTTGGACCTTCATCTTCCCGCCTTCAGAGAGAGATGGGCTCTTCATCTTTGCTTCTTATAGTCCACTTTTTCTCTAGCTGTAGTTGACCTGTATCCTGGACTCTTTGGCATTGACTAGGTAACCCTGACTCTGGGCCCAATGACCCCTCCATTGAGACAATCCTGGTGGACTTAGAGAGTTTATAAAGGTAGGTAGGCTCAAGGCCTACAGATCCCGAGGGTCAAGTTCCGTTTCCGGATTGGTGGTATGGAGCTGACCTGCTGTCTCCCTAGATGCATGGCTGTGAGGGGCTGGATAACCCTTTATGAACTGCTGGTCTTCCTAACTTTTCCATCTATACCAGTCCTAGGATGTGCAGTTGAGAATCACAGCAGGGAGGCCTGAGAAATGCTCCTGAGTCAAGTGCATTATCTACAGAGAAGCAGTAGGGGCGAGCTTCTTCCGGGAGCCTGTGACAACCCCATCAGTCAGATAAGCAGTCCAGGGAAGGTGTGTGCTCTGTGGGATATTTGCTTGAACTAATCAGCAGAGGAACAGCATAGGGAGAAGGAGCAATTGGTGGTGTGAACTCCGTGTTTTGGGGCATGGGGAATGGGCTGACTTCAGGACTAACTGTGACTCTATTTCTGGCTCGAATCCCACCAGAGACAAAACATCATACTTCCTTGGGGGAATCAGAATGACAGGCCTGGGGGTAGGTGGGTTCAAATCTATGCTTAGCCATGTGCTAGCTAGTGTTTCTGTGCCTCAGTTTCCCCATCTATAGAAGCAGAGATGGACAGACCGTGATACCTGTCTGGAAGGGTTACTCTGCAATTCAGTGTATCCACACATGGAGCAATGCGGAGGCAGATGCGAAGGAAAAGTACTTTTCTCTAGGTTCAGGGCAGGGTTAAACAGTGCTAACATCTGCTAAAAATCACTCTTGGCGTTAATGGTAAGTTTTTATTGTAAGCACTCCTGGTGGTCTTTTTCCTGTAAGCAAGCAAAGACACTGGGGATGGGGCAATTGACTCCCTCATCAGCAGCTACTGGACTCTCCAGTGTGTGAGCTATCGTGAATAAAAAGGACCATCAGTCTAACAGGCAGCTGGCCTACCTGGCTGCCTTCGGGAGCCATCTTGATTGTTCTCTGGATGCCTGGAGACACCCACGCACAGAGAGCAGCTGATGATAGCCCAGGCTTCAGGCGGCACAGCAGTTTGTGTCAGACCTTTTGCAAGCATAAGCCTTAGCGGACTGTGGATGACCCTGCGACCATTCCCACCTTGGCCGAAGGGGAGCAGGCTTCCTGTGAGGGAGATTGTTCTGATTGGTGCTAAGGTGCAAAGCCATGATTGTTTCAAAACATAAGCCTCGGTGACTGTAATTGACGCTAACAGACGAGGCTGTCACTGGCTCCAGCAAATGTCTGTGCTTGAAGACATACCACTGCTTGGCATCTTGCTTAAGCAGGCTGCTCAGGGTGAGGGAGTGAGCCCCTGAGAGACTTCTCCCTGCTGCTTTCCCAGTGTTGCCCATAAATGAAACCCAATACATAATCTCCCCCCCTCACCCCAGTGGCCTTTCCTTGCCTGCTTTCAGTGGTACAGGCTGTACCAGTAACAGACAGAAGATGTCATAGGTAGCAGAGAGACATTACATTTTGTTAATTGACAAGGTTGGGTCAGAACTGGTGCAGTTGAACAGTTAAACAGGGTTCAGCAACTTGTGTCTGAGTTTCAGTCCTCAGCTCTGGGCCTAAGTCCCTCAACTGTCCCGTTTACCCAGTTCCAAGTGGCTTGCTGGGTGCCCTTGCTTCCAACATGGACCCTACAGAGGCAGTTACCTAGTATCAGTTAGCAGCCTTGGTTGCCAGAAGAGTAGAGAGGGCTACCAGGCCTGAGGGTCTCAGACCCCAGGATAAGAACTGTATCGCTGGCCATGGCCCAGGGCCATGGGTCTGGGCGCCTGGGGCTTGCACAGGGACTGTAGCTCTAGGAGCCCTGCTTGCCCCCACCTGCTGCTCACCACCCATTGCTGCCAAGCACTGAGGATAACAAAAGCTGCCAGAGAGCAGCCCTGGGAGGGGGTGTCTAGACTGCACCAAACACTTCTACCCTAGGGCCTTTGCATGCCCTGCTCTGTCTGCCTGCAGAGACTGTCCCTTGGCTGTCTCCAGGCCTGATCCATGTTGTCTTTAAGGCAAACCCTTTTATTTTGAGCTGACTTCTGATTTGCCTTCAGCCTATGCCGCCGAAGCTCCAAGAGGGAGGAACTGTGTCTCCCTTTGCTCATTGGTAGAAAACTTGGTGAACACTCGGAATGGGAATGAAGGAGAATATACTGTAAGCAGTAGAGAGACTTGTTGCAGCGCTGGACCCTCAGTGAAGAACCCGCAGTGCAAACAACATCATGTAATTATCATGAGTTAGGCCAAGAGGCAGACTGGGCTGGCTGGGCTGTGAACCCTGGTCTGCTAGGCAGCCCTATGCACAGTACTGCTCCCTCCCCTGGCTCCAGCTCTCTGACTCCTGTGTGATCCTCCTATCGAATCACAGCAAAGGGCTACTCAGAAGCCACTGTCTCATTAAAATATGGAAATAACTGTCATCTAGCTTGTGCCCAGCCCCAGTGATCAACTTTCTAAATCGGTTCTGCTGTTTTATTCAGCATAACATACATTTGTTAAGTCTTCAAACAGTAAACACCACCTGCAAAGTGCCTTTAATATTTAATGTAACTATAAATTGCTGTGAAAATAAATCCAGTCACATGGAAAGGCAGCAGGAAAGGCAGGAAGCGGCCCTGAGGGGGCTGCGGCTGCATAGAGGAGAGTGGCCCAGGGTTACCTTAGCAGAGCCATCTTAGGAAGAGTGCTGGCTAGTGCCAGAGTGTACCAGATACTTAGTGCTGAAAAGGGCTCAGCCATCAACACTTTCAGCTAAGCCAGCTTTGATCCCCAAAGCAGCCGCACTACCTAGGGTTGTGAGATCTGTGTTTAAGGCTGGTGCAGGTATAGTGGTCCTTGCTCCCCAGAAACTCTTTCTCTCCCTCCATCCTGCTTCCCTCCCTGGAAGGGCCTGTGGATTGATGGTTCGGGGACAAAATGCCTTGCTGAGTCAACCTGAAGACCCGAGCTTCAGCCTCCAGAATCTATGTGAAAAAGCCAGGTGTGGGGACATGCTTATAATCCCAGGGCCGAGGAAGCGAGGCCTTGGTGATTGGACACCTAAGCCTGAGAGGCAAGCTCCGGGGTCAGGGAGAGACCCTGTCTCCAACATCAAGGTGAAGAGTGACTGAACAAAGTACCTGACATCTTTAGATGCATGCACACATGCTATCATGCACATCTTTAGATGCATGCACACGTGCTATCATGCACATCTTTAGATGCATGCACACATGCTATCATGCACATCTTTAGATGCATGCACACATGCTATCATGCACATCTTTAGATGCGTGCACACATGCTATTATGCACATCTTTAGATGCATGCACACATGCTATCATGCACATCTTTAGATGCATGCATACATGCTATCATGCACATTGCACTTAAACCTTTTAGCTTATGTCCCCGTAGATTAACGGGGACATGCTAACCATGTTGGTGTCGTTGCATGGCTACTTTAGGTGGGTGATGATGTGTAAGGTAGCTGCATATGAAGTAAGACACAGCTGTTGCAGCTGCTGCTGGAGAGACTCAGCCCCCTGTACCAGCCCCCTCACGTCTCTGACCTTTCTAGGGTGCTGAGTGCTCATGGGAAAGTCTGGCTGCCTCCCAAACATCACAGGGGACTGACTAACTGTCTGTGGCTAGGAGGTGGAATCCACCTGTCCAACTGTGGCCAGGGCTTTCCCATCCACATATGACCCTTTCATCTCAACAAATGGCTCTGCCCTGTTCTCAGGTCCTCGAGTACAGAGCACCGTGGCTCCTGTTCCCCTTCCCTTCATCAGTGGAACCTGTGGCCCGTGCTCTGGCCTGAACCCAGTGTCTCCCCACCCGACTCACTTCCTCTTGATATGGGATGGATGTACTTCTGTATATGTGTTTCCTTTATTGGTTGATGAATAGAGGTGTTTCAGCCAATGGCTTAGTAGAGTAAAGCCAGGTGTGAAATTTGATCAGAGATATAGACAGAAAGAGAAGGCAGAGTCGGGCAGACGTCATGTAGCTGCCAAAGGAGAAAGATGCCGTAACTTTGCCAGTAAACCACAGCCTCATGGTGATGTACAGATAAATAGAAACTGGTTAATTTAAGATGTCAGAGCTAGTTAGGAATATGCATAAGCCATTGGTCAAACAGTGTAACAGTGTTGTAATTAATATAGTTTCTGTGTGATTATTCAGGTTTGGGCAGCTGGGAAACAAGAGTCTCCATCTCCATGCTCTCATCATTACCCTCTTCTGGGTAATGATGTCATGTAGCCCAGGCTGACTTCACTATGTAGACAAGGATGGCCTTGATCTTCTGTTCCTCCTGCCCTTACCTTCTGAATGCTGGCATCGCAGACGTGATGGCACATGCTTAGCATGCCAGCGTCTTGTTTAAAGGGCCACATAGGAAATGCTTTAGACCACACACCTCTGACATAACGCTTCAGCTTGGCTGGCTTTAGTGTTAATGGAGTAAGGGATGACACATGAACATGGGCCTGCCCGGGTTCTGATAGAATTTTTTACAAAGAAAGTAGCCCCAAAGCCATAACATGCCAAATTCTGCCTGTCAAATTCTGACCCCGTAATGTGTCTCATGTGGGTCAAAGAAGGATGTCCCAGTGGTCCCTTGCTTCTAATCTTACCATTCTGCCAAGATCCAATCTCACGGTGGCCACTGAGGTTTTGAAAACACAATTGAGGAATGTCTTATCTCGATCCATCCCCATTGCCCTTCAGTGTAAACCAAGGTCTTTCCCCCATCATCTCTGTACCCTTCAACTCTAGCTGTCCCTCCTCTGAGTCCTCATTTCTGTCCGCTAACCACAGTGCAGTGGTCCCTGATGTTCTTTTTGCTCCCCCTACAAACCTGTTCCTCTTCTTACATGTCCTGGAACATTCTTTCTCTGGGGCTTCCCAGGTTCATCTTATTATTCATCTCTTGGTTGTCCAGTGGGATCTGCGTAAGTTTCTAGCTACAGTTCCCTCCTGCCTTCTCCATCACCTCACTTGGAATATCACCTTACTGACAAGCTTGTCTGTCTTCACATCTGAAGGGTAAGGTCCTTGAGATCGAGAACCAGGTTGTGTGCTGAGAAAAGCACGTGGTTGTGGTGATATTTTGTTTGTACTTTAGCTTGCCTGAAGACCAGCGTGCAGAACTAGCCATATTAGTTAGCCATAGAGGCCAGGCAGTGGTGGCACACACCTTTAATCCCAGAACTTGGGAGACAGAGGCAGAGTTCTAGGCCACGCTGGGCTATACGATATTGAATCAGTCTAAAAGAGAAACAGAACCGTGCGGTGGTGGCTCACATCTTTAATCCCAGCACTAGGGAGGTAGAGACAGGAAGCAATATGGTTGGGTGGAGAGAGGACTATAAGGTGGAAGGAGACAGGCACTCAGGGTTCAGTCTGAGGTTTTGTAGAAACAGGATACCCCTTTTGGTCTGAGAATTTTAGAGAGGTTAAGAACTAGTAGTTGGCTGTTCTGCTTTTCTGATCTTTCAGCTTTCATTCCCTAATATCTGACTCTGTTTCTTTAAATTATTTAAACCAATTAGAATCCATGCTACACGTAGTAGTCAGCCACCCTCACATATTTGTTCAGTGAGGCAGGGACTCGCATTCTGTGTTCCAGGCAGGTCCTGTTGGCCACCTCTGATTGTCCAGCTTGGACCAAGCCCTCCTTCCAATGCCTGGACAGGCCTTCCAAGCAGCTTCCTCCACTGTTAATGCTGTGTGTCAGTAACGTCAAGGCCAGGCTAGGGACAGGCAACTTTTCTCAATGCTGATCTCTGCACAAAACCACCTTGCAACAGCTATGATCGATACTGTGGAGGCCAGGGAGGGAGGGAGGGGGAGGAGACACCGGTGTTCCTTGTCCCTGCTTTCCCTGACTTAGGCAAGGTTCCCAAGCTCACTCCCAACTCTTTGGTGATCCCCTAAACCTCACCTCCCTCACTCTTCTGTCCTCTTCCTCTAGTCACCAGGTCTCTGGGAAAGATGCTGATAATTGGCAATGTGTAGGCTTCTCTTTGTCCCCTTTGCCCCAGAACCCTGACTATATTGGATGGGGCCATGAACCTGGAAAATGATGTCTGTGGTAGATTAGGAATGGCCCTCATATACTCATGTTTGAATGCTTGGTCCTAGGGAGTAGCACAATTATTGGAGGTGTGGCCTTGTTGGAGGAAGTGGGTCACTGTGGGCAAGCTTTGAGGTCTCAGAATCTTGAGTATTGCCAGTGTGTCACAGTCTCTTTCTGTTGCCTGTGGATCAACATGTAGAACTCTCAGCTACCTCTCCAGCACCATGTCTGCCTGCATGCTGCCATTTTTCCCGCAATGATGATAATGGACTAAAGCTCTGAAACTGGAAGTCAGCCTCAATTAAATGTTTCCAAACTTTGTAACAGTTGCCATGGTTATGGTGTCTCTTCACAGCAATAGAAACCTTAACTAAGACAATGCCCCTTGCCAGCCTCTTCTGCCATTGTGAGATTGGCCGATAAGATACCCAGCTAGAGCCTCCTAAACAGGATGTGAGTAGATCCAGTCTTGGTGGCTCTATCTTGCGTTTGAACCAAACATCAACAGTCTCAGTGCTTGGAGGGTACTTTGGCCATCACATTGACAGCTCTTGGTGTGTTCAGCTACATCCTCATATAAGAAAAAGAGGGAGATTTTTTTTTTCATGTCTTAAAAGGCAGCAATCCCCGTAAGCAGAGACTGCACTTTAGTTTCCTGGCTGCCCAGCCCCAAATAATCACACAAAAACTATATGAATTACAATACTGTTTGATGGCTTAGGTATATCCCTAGCTAGCTCTTGCATCTTTAATTAGCTCATTTATATTAATCTATGTATCACCATTAGGCTGTAATACAGCCTAATGTATCTGGTGTCTTTCTCCTTTGGCAGGTACATGGCATCTCTTTGACTCCACCTACTCTCTCTATATATCTCTGTTAAGATTTCCCACCTGGCTTTGCTCTGCTAAGTCATTGACTGAAACAGCTTTAGTCATCAGCCAATAAAAGCAGCACATATACAGAAGGACTTCCCACACCCAATCCCATAGAGTTAGGACTCTACTGCTAAGACTTTATTTAGTCTTAACCACTCCCTCCAATCACAGTTGTGTTGGGGGTTAGCGCTTGAGCGTATGAATGCAGTGGGAGACACAGTTCAGTCCACAGCAGATAGAATTACCTCATTTTGTCCTTCCTTCTGCCTTCTTCTCACCCGGAATCCAGATATAGTGGCTTGAGCTTCAGCAGCTATGTTGGACCGAATAGTCACTTTGAGAACAAGCGCCAGTTGCTTGAAATGGAAGCATGGGAAGATGGAGGGAATCCAGCTGAATTTACAACACCCTCGCATCATCAGGGAGTTGCTAGGATTTGCTTTATGACAGTGCTTTGCCTCTCAACCATGCTGAGCACTGGAATAAGCAGTAGAAATACTCATGGCCAGACACTGATACAATTGATCCATGGGGAGCAGCTTAAGCATCATGATTTTTTCCTTAAGTCCCCTTGATGATTCTAGCATGTGAAGGTTGAACATACCGAGTTAAAGGAAAAACCCTTACAGGCTGGAGGGCTGGCTCAACGGGCCCAGTGCTTGCCAGGGAAGCCTGAACATCAAGGCTTAGTTCTCTGGCAGTTATGCAGAGGTCTGGTAGGTGTAGAGGCCACCTATAATTCCAGCCCTCGGGAAGTGGGGATAGACATGATAAGAACAAGCCGTCCCGCAAGACTGGCCAAATATGCAGGTTCCAGGTTCAGTAAGAGACCCTGTCTCGATATAAGGTAGAGAGTAATCAAGAAAAACAGCTGGCACCAACTTCCAGCCTTCACGTGGATGTATACATCCGCACGCATGCACACACGCATGCACACACACTGAAGCTGTGGACACACACCACACATACGCACATGCTTTAAATCCTTGAATAAGAGAATCATCTGCATTTTAATTAATGTTATTTTGGCTTTCTTAGATACTGGCTAACCCAACACTCAGCAATCAGAAATAGGTCACCCCAGAGAATCCAGAGATTTCCAGAACAACATCCGCTCAAAGCAAATGGAGCCCTGGTCACTTGCTCCTAGGTCTAATGTGCTATGTAGCGACAGAGCTGTGCAGTGTTCAGGAGCATTCTCCACCCTTCTACCCACATGTTTCAAACAGTGCGCAGCTAAATTAAAGCCCCAATAGCCACACGGCACTGCCGTCAACAGGCAACCTTTCTCAAAGTGCGTTGCCTTCCTGAGGCCCTTAGAGGCTGGCCACCCCCTTCCTTTCTGCGCCTCAAATGTCTAACCCAGGGCACATTCCAGGTGGAAAGAGGCACCAGGGCAGACCACAGCTTGTTGATGAGGGACTGGACTTCAAGCCGCTGTTCTATCACTTAAGTGCTGAGGGCTCTTGGCCAAGTAGCTTAACCTCTCTGTGCTTTAGACACACAACCCTGTGCCCTGTGCAAACAGGAGACTCTCATGCAGGATCCAGGATACCAGTGAGGATTACATAGTTTTTTTTCACAGTCCCTGGCTCATAGTAACAATACAGCAGCAAATGCCAGCTGTCATTGAAGGATGTGGCTAGCAGCTCTGTGTCATAAGCCCTATGGGCAGTGGGGGTAGCTCTTTCCCTCCACTGCTGGAAAATGGCCCCAAACTGGGTTGCTTTTATGAAGTGGGCACTAAATGAGCAAACACGTGTCTGGAAATAAAGGTAATTCATCCCTGGGGAGATAGCATCTCCCAGGTTCAGGGGTTAATGGGCTCTGAGGATTCATAACAAAAGGTTCCCGGGACAAATTGGCTGCCGAACTGAGCAGCCATTGTTCCTGAGACAGCTCTTCAGCTGGATCCCATTTGTTAGCGTGGCTGCCGCGAAACAAATTAAAAGGCAAGCCCCCTCAGAGATAGCAGCCATGAGCTGGAGGGCTGAGCGCTCAGGAAGTCTGAGCCCGAGACAACAGGGGCCTTGCTGCTCCATCAGCTGCCAGCCTGTGCCTGCTGTTCTCTGCGAGGCTGGATAGGAGCCAGCCCCTGCCAGCATGTGCTCCTGGGGAAGCGTGGGAGCTGCCAGGCACTGGCCATGGAGAAGCACTTCGAAGTCGGAGTGGAGCACACGGCACGCAGCACCCTCTGCCGCATTAAAGGCTTGATGGAAGAGGAAGTAAACAGTCCACCCACAGGCTGGTCCATCAGGAGGTACAGGGCCAGGAGCTTTATTATGAACCAATGAGTCCTACCCAGCAAGGTCTGGGAGTTATTGGCCAGTTCTGTCCGTCTAGAAGCTTCTGGGGGGAAGGTGTTCACAAACAGGTCCCCAAGGTTGCAGCAAAGCCCTAGTGCAGGGGATTTTGCTCTGCAGACCCTGTGGACTGGTGCAGCCCATATTCATGCTTTAGCATCTTCTAGGTGGGATTCTAAGCTTTGGGGGAAATGTGGAGAGAGAGAGAGAGAGAGAGAGAGAGCTTGGAGTCCATGTGCGAGAGGCAATTGGCTTCTCCAGGGTATTCTAGAAACATTTTAATCTGGGGTCCCTGAGACCCCTAGGTCCCTTCTTCCCAAGAGGTTATCTGCAGAGAAGAGCATGTGTCTTGTATTTAGCAGAGCTGGTGGGAGACTCCTGTGTGCACCAATGAAATCCTCAGACGTGAACTCGTGTGTGTGCTTCTTAAACTCCATCATCTGGGTCACATCAGAGGTGCCCTCTGGTCCCCTGGATCCTAGCTGCCATCTGAGGATTTGCATTGCTGCTGTTGATCCAAGGGCCACAAATTGAGCAGTACCTGGAGTCTGCACACCTCAGGCCTGTGGGGTTTGCTCCTGGCTGACTCATCCGTCCACGTACATGTGCAGAGCCGAGTGTCCAGTGCCCCTGGCCTGGGCATCGCAGAGTCTGGAAGCTGAGCTATGAGTCCTAAGTCTCCAGGAGCGTCTTCAAATGTCCTGTGGATAATGATTCCAGGAGTTTGTCTGAGTGCTTCTGCGGTAGTTCTTGGCTGAGCACGACTCTGAAGTTACGCCAGCCCCAGCAGAGACATTCATTGAGATTCTCCGGACATCGTCAGGACTTCAGAGTCCCCCAGGGGTACCTACTGATGGTGGTGGAAGTTTCTGACCATGACCTCAGTCGTCGTTACCCAAGGAGTGGTCACGAAGCCAATTTCCAAGTTCCATGTTTCCGGGGAGACTCTGACTTCTTGATGTGAAGTGAAACCTGAGCACTGGCAATTAAAAGCTGCCTGGGCTGCTCCCGGACAGGCTGGGTGTGGAGTACAAAGCTGCGAGGAGCCTTGGGGAGGATTAAGGAACAGATGCAAGGAGTGGCGGTGGATTTGTTTGCTTTACCACAGTAGGCAACAGCAGTGTGAAGTGGTCCATGAAGTTCAATCAAAACAAAGTTCTTTTTTATTTCTCTGTAGCTTTGGAGCCTGTCCTGGAAATAGGTCTTGTAGACCAGGCTGGCCTCAAACTCACAGAGATCCTCCTGCCTTTGCCTCCCGAGTGCTGGGATTAAAGGCGTTAGCCACCATCACCTGGCTTGAAACAAAGTTCTTAATACTACCCCACTCCTAGCCCCCACCTAGACTCTCTCCACCCACGGCAATAAGCATACAGTGGACCATGCCCTTCCTGGCCTGGGCAGGTCTCTGCTGGGGACGAGGGTCTCTGCTGGGGACGTGGGAGGCGAGAAATCTCCCGTTCATCAGACCTCCATCCCCAGCATGCACAGAGCAAGTGATACCTAGCATACCCCTGGAAGCCCAGTGCAGAGTCTTCTTTCTGGCTTTACAGAGCCCAGGAAGAAAACTTGTCAGAATGACTGTTTTTAAATCACAAATCCCCCATGGATGCACTGCTTTCTGAACCTGAGGGCTGACTGTTAGAACCTACATTCCCAGTCTGTCCCAGGCACTGTGAGGGTTTTAGCTACTTGAGTGAAAGTAGACATTGGGAAAAAGAGACCTCTTTGCCATCTTTGGTTTGCCAGAGGCCTTTGCTGGAAACAGGATCTCCTAAGAAAAGCTGTTCCAAAGGTAAGAGGCAATTGAGTGACTTTACCCATGGGTGGTTTCTCTCAGCGGGCTCAGAGCGACGTGTGGATCAGAGCTGACATTATTCAAGGACTGGGGGGAGTCATATGTGGATCTGGCAGCCAGAGCTGACTTCTATGGAAGGCCAGGCCCACCCTTTGCTGTCTGGGTCTTCTGGTGTGTTTAAGGCCTATCTAACATAACAAACAGGCTAGAGCGCTGGTAGAGGAGTGGATGAATTCTCTCTGTGGAGAATTCTAAACCTCCACGCTGGCATTGGAGGCTCCCTGTTCCATTTCCAACAGTAACGGATGTTTGATGGCCCAGCTCTGGCCAATGGTTCTGGCCTGTCAGGTCGGCCCACAACAAACATTCCCTTGTAATTAAATCACTCTCCCTGTAGTTATTAATGACATTCAGCTGAGCCTGAGAGGGAGCGCTGTTTGAACCGCACAGAGGCTCCAGCCTTCAGAGCCGAGCTGTGAGGCTCCAGCGCTTGTGATGGTTTCCATTAGGCTGTGTGCAGTCTTTAGGCATGGATGTCACAGCATTCTGCTCTGGGCTGCTGAGGGCCAGCGTGTCCTTTGGATGGGATCGGGGATGACCACCAGCATGCTTGCTTTGGCATGACGTGGCAGAAGTGTGGTTTCGTGGTAAGAGTGACTGTGTTTTTAGAGTCTCTGGGATGACAGGCGTCCTGTAGTGGAGAACACCTTGGGTGGCCATGTCTCTTTGGAAAGAAGCCGAGGACCTGGATTGTCCTTCCAAGGAGTTCCCAACTCAGGGGTCCTGGAGGTCCCCTCACCGTCTGTGGCTAACACATTTTGGGTTAAAGATGGAGAGCATCATGCTAGACAGCCATGTTCAGCAGGCACTCACAATGAGGCTGACGAAAGGCACGGGTTGCCGTGCCGAGCACAGATTTTTTTTTCTTTCTTTCTTTGTTTCTTTCTTTCTTTGTTTCTTTCTTTCTTTGTTTCTTTCTTTGTTTGTTTCTTTCTTTCTTTCTTTCTTTCTTTCTATTTATTTATTTATTTATTTAAGATTTCTGGCTCCTCCCTGCCACCTCCTCCCATTTCCCTCCCCCTCCCCCGATCAAGTCCCCCTCCCTCGTCAGCCCAAAGATCAATCAGGGTTCCCTGCCCTGTGCAAAGACCAAGGACCACCCACCTCCATCCAGGTCTAGTAAGGTGAGCATCCAAACAAAGCCAGTACGCCGAGCACAGAATTTATACAGGAGATAGTTCAAGCTTCTTTTTACTTTCTACCTAGTCTTGGAAACTGACGTATGATTTTTACTCATTGCATACGTATTTCACAGAACTACAAGTCAAGGTCTCAGCAGCCACAGGGGATAAGGCTGTTACCCTAAGTGGTGCCGTGCCACGCTGTTCCCTAGTGGAATGTTCGAGCTGGGAAGTTCGTTCACAAGGAAGGTGTGGAGCAGAGAGAGGAGGACAAAGGGGCTGGCTCACTGGGAGGCCCTTGAGAGAAGGAGCTGTCTGACGCAACGGAGGAGAGGGACAGTTTTCATAAGCAAGGTGTAGGGCATCTTGACTGAGGAGAGGCCCTGGGGACATGTATGTGGCTGTCACCAAGGAAACTCCATTAGAGCAGTGACTGGGGGGTTTCCAGCTGGACTGTGTACTCAGATAGCGGACTGGATGGTGAGCTGTTGCTGCTGAGCAGACCAGCTCCATGGTAGGCTTGGGAAGCCTTGCCTGATGGAGAAGCCCAGCCTGGTGACTGCCTGGTGACAGTGTGGCTCTTCAGCAGGAATGAGCAGAGGTGGCCCCTGGGATCTTGTTCAAATGCAGATTCTGCCCCTGTCCATCTGAGATGATGCCCAAGAGTCTACATGTCTCTAAACGTCCAGACATGACACGCTGCAACAGATCATCACCCCTGGAGAAAGCAGTCACGGTGAGGACACAGGTTCATGCCTTGTCTGATTGACAGGTAACATGAGGCAGGAAGATGCTGAAGATGAGCTGAGCTTAGCTATGGAGAACTTGGGGCTTGGGTTTCTTCTCAACTACGATAGTAGTGATTGTTACAAGTTTGCTCTTAGTGAATATATAATGTGCTCTGTTTTTAACCCACCTACTCCCAGATGCTAGAAAAACATAGCTACTGGGCCAGCTCTGCCACTTCCTATATTGTAAATAAAGTTTTATTAGAACCCAGCTATACTGGTTCACTTATCCAGTCATGGCTGCCTTATAGTACAAGGCCAGAAGAGCCTGTTCAAAAAAACCCCTGAATACTTACCATCTTTCCCTAAAGGCAGATTCTACCTGCCCTTCTCCACATGCTAGGCTCTAAACCATTGCCTTCAGAGTGATGCATGGTCAGAGTGAGGTCAAAACATCGCTTACAGGAAAGAGCAGAGAACATGGGTCCTTGGGCAGTTACTCTGCCAGTTTAGACTGGGTCTTTTCTCGTGTGGCAGCTGCTTCTGACCATCTTATTTTGTCTATCTCTAAATTTTTTCTGTAATGGTGGCTGCCTTCCCCCCTCAATGTCATTGGCTTTCCCAGGGCCTCTTGCCCTATAGGTGTGTGTCAGCATTTGTGATGCTCTGACAAACTGGTGCTAGAGATGTCTCAGTCAGTCATGGTGGAGAAGGCCTGGTGATGGGAGCATGTGATGGTCGCTTGTTCACAGAGTGTGGTCCGGAGGCCAGGGAGAACTAAATGAGAACCGGAGGTGGGTGTCCCCTTCAAGGCCTACCCTACCGATATACTTTCTTCAGCTAGCCCCATGTCTCAGAGGTTCTGAGGCCTCCACAATCAGCTCCACTAATTTGGGATTAGATGTTTAAACTCATGGGCCTGTGCCACCATTTCACATTCAAGCTACGATGTGTGTGTGTGTGTGTGTGTGTGCGTGTGTGTGTGTGTGAGGTATTAGTTAATTCCCCAGCTTCCTTGTCATAACCCACCCCCGTGGGAACTTTCAGGGACATGCTCTGCATGGTTCTCAGTGGCCTCAAGTCCTAGGAGCCTATGATATAGCTTGTCCCCATTTCCCTTCTCTATTCCACACCCCCACATCACCTTCCCCATTCCCTTTGGTGCTTTGAGGGACTCTCCTTCAAAATATGCTGTCTGTGCTCAAATCCCACACCCAACTCTGCTTTCAGGGAAACACATTTGGGACACACACAACAACCACATCAAACTGCCCAGAGTTTCACCTTCTCTAAGAGATGACTCCGGGTCCCAGGGAGTGTGGACACTCAACTCAGTAATGGGGCTCACAGCCAGGTACGACTGATGGTAGGTGACTCAGCCTGTTCTTTGAATAATAGTATTGTTATCACTATCATCATCATCATCGAATGCCTAGTAGAACATGGCTGAGAGAGCTTAGGTCACCTGCCCATGCTTCACACTTGTTAGAACAAGACTTTAGCTCGTGGAAGCCTGGAGTGAGAGATGGAGAGCCAGGCCAGCGAGGCTGTGTGGCTTTATGGAGTAGTCCCCTATGGGGTGGCTCTTGGTGTGGTGTGGTTGTCTCTGAGTCCTACCCACTAGGTAGGATAGTGACATCTTCAGTGATGGCGCTCACCAGCTGTTGCCATGGTTACGCCTGGGTCTGGACGGGATGAGAGACGACAATAATAGTGACTGCTGCCACAGTCACTGCCTTTGACCTTTCTTATCCCCTTCTAGTCCCAGTGCCTAGGGAAGGGTTGGGCCTAGTTGTCATGGGAACAAATGAGAGATGCTCTTCCTGGAAGTGCTTGGACTCAGCGGCAGTGCCCGGGAATCACAGCGCTCTGCTCTCTGCCCTCCCTTTCCACTTGCCATAACAAGAACAGCTGGTCAGGTGTGCCTGTCGCCCTCACTCTTGCTGTCCTTTTATGGCTATTCACACATGTCCCCTCCCCCAAACTGGCTCCCTGTCTCGTCTCTTTGCCAACACTGAAATCAGTGCCCTGTCTCAGAATGGATGCACCCCCTCTCTGGGGACTGACTTTGCCCGGCTGCCCCACCCCCATCCCCAGGCACTCAGTCTAGCCGTCCATGGTCTGGTGAGAGGGTCAAGTACGAGGGTGGTGGCAGCTGCTCCACCCATTCAGCGGACAGACCCACACTGTGTTTAACTCTATTGTTAAGGTATTTCCTGCGGTCCTCTGTGAAGCGCCGCTGCCCTTTCTGTCCACTTCGCAGGCTTGTGCTGCGCCGATGGCTCTGAAGTGCACAGATTCTCTTCTGCCCTCAGCCCGGAAGCCCCCTGATTCCCAAGGGCTCCCCGTCTTCTAAGGACACTGACCTTCTTTTTTTGTTCTTGACCAAGCGCAGTGACACAGGGCTCTCTGCCCTTCCCCTTAAAACAAACAGCTCACCTTCCAGCTGGACCCAAGGAAGAGAGATAAGCCACCTCCGTTTCCTCTCTTGACTCAGGCTGTCGCCAGCTTCTGATAAGATTGTACAAGCCGGGTGGGCCTGATCTTTGCAGAGGTAGATTAAGAGCGTGGTGCTGACAGCTATCAGGACTCTCCTGGGCTTCTCCCTCGGGGCTGGTGCCCAGTGTCAGCGGAGGCATGGGCAGAGTGGCAGAGGCTAAGGATGGAGAGCCGGGGGGGGGGATGGGGGACCTGTAAACAGCATTGTGCTTTCCTGAGACAATATTTATTGTCCCTTACTCCCTCCTTCCCATCATCCCTCAGGACATCGTCCACCCTCCCAGAATCATCCTTTGAGTGTTTTAAAGTCTCCAAGGACTTGGGGAAAAATTGCAATCATGTACACTTTATGAGAGAGATGGGGCAGGCAGTATGTCCCTCTAATTCTTATAGGTTCTTTTAAAAAATGTATTTATATATATATATGCACTTACTTGTCTGAATATGCACCATGTATGTGTAGTGCCTTCAGAGGCCAGAAGAAGGCATTAGGTCCCCGGGATCCCCTAAAACTGGAGTTACAAGTGTGTGAGCAGACCCATGTGGGTGCTGGGAACAGAATCCAGGTCCTCTGCAAGAGCAGCAAGTGTTCCTAATAGCTGCGTCTTTATTCCAGACCCCAGACAGAGTTCTTTATACCTCTGCTTCACGTGCTGAGCAGTCTGTACCAGCTTCCAAGAGCCAGTGTTAAATTTCCAAAAGTTTTATGATCTTATGATTAAACACAAATATTAAATATTTGAACCTTGAAAGCTTATTGTTGAGTAAATTCAACAAATGGTAAAGTAATGTTAAATAAATTCCACAGAAAGCCCTTCTTTTAGGCTAAGCCCAAATACTGAGTTCCCAGATTCGGCTGAAAATCCAAATGGAGTCACTTCTGCGAAAGTCCACAACTCCCTGGTTTGAATAGGAAAGGCAGCCAAGAAGGCTAACTCTGCAAGTCAGGGGAGGGAGATGCCATGTCTGAGAGGGGGGAGTTTAAAAGAGCCACCTTTGGAGGCCACAGGAGCATCCACAAGTGTCACCTTGGTGCACACTAGTTTTTGGAGTGGGGTCACCAAATACTGTTCTTCCTTTACTACCTTCAGTCCACGTCTTTCTTTGTGGGTGAAATTTGTCTGTGACTTAGAGTACCAAACTTGGTTATCTACATTAGCATATGAAGAATGAGAGAGGGCAGTTCTGACCTGCTGCAAGGGGATTGGGAGAGGTTGGGGATTGGGCAGAGATGAGAATCCCGCACCCACTGAAGGGAACAGCTTCCAGCAGTGCTGAGGAATCAGATTTAGGTACCAGGATTCATACGTGAGAGGGTAGAGACATACCTTTTATTTGAAATATCTTAGTTTCTTGAGTTTGGTAAATAGTTAATAATTTATCTATGTATATATAGAATATATACATCTTTGTGTGAGTATATGGACGTGTGCATGTGTGTGGGCATGTGGACACCAGAGGTTAATGTTAGGTGTGTTCCTCTCTTGTTCTCCACCTTATATTTTGAGGCAAAGGCCTCTCATTGAAGGCAGATTGGCTAATTGGCGAGTTCTGTGGATGTTGTCTCCTCATTCCGAGCACCAGGATTGCAGACACACACCAGCACTATTGGCTTTTTAGGAATGTAGGGGGTTCAAACTCAGGCTCCCATGCTTGTATAGCAAGCGCTTTACCAACTGAACTGTCTCCTCTGCCCTCATGGGTAGAGCTATGCATGCTTAGTGGGAAGTGTCAGAGACCCAGACCTGAGACAGGGACTTAGCAATGGAAGTCACAGAAGATTTAGAAGCCAGGGAAAGAGGAAACTTCACCTGAACTAACTGCCTATGACTGGGAACCGGGTAGCAGGGAGAACACAACTGGTTTCCAAAGAAACAACAGTCACTCTGCGGTTCTGTAACACAGGGCAGCAAGAACCCCCAAACTTGATACCTTAACAAAACACTCATCGTATGACTCTTGGTTATAGACTGTTCTCAGGAAGGATAGCAGCTTCCTGGTACCATGTCAGCGCTAGAGTGAGTCTGAGGCCAGCAGCCTAGTGCAGCTCGGGGGTCCCCCCACTTCTGTCCGCTGGGGGTGCTGCTCTTAGCTGGGCCCTCTGCTGGCGCTATCACTGAGCAGGTCTGCTTGGCTTCTCATGCTTGGCTTCTGCATAGCCTTGTGTTGGTCCTCACAGCAAGGGTCCCAGGAAACAACCAGGTCAAATTCGGATCCTGCTTTCTACTCCAGCTGGGAGCTGACCCAGCACAACATCTGTTACAATCTGTTGCTGGAAATGAATCTCTAAGGCGAGCTGATACCAAAGGGGCATGAGACTTGGGGTGAGTGAGCAGGATTTTAACCTTTACAAACATCTCAGCCCAGGACTGAGCCTTGGGGGAGAGGCTTCATAGGACCCAGAATCAAAGATGCAGAAAAAGGACCCAATGGCCTCAGTCCTGCACAACAAAGGAGAATCAGAAGCCATGTTTATTCCCCTTCCTGGTTATCCATCTCTGGGGAAATCACCCGTGGCCTCTGGAGCCCCTCCCATGGGAAGTTGCAGGTAAGACTTCAGGCCAACAGGGTGTCCAGGCTTTAAAATAAACAGGACTGAGCCTTCAGAGACCAAGGGAGACTGTTTTAGTAACCAGAAGTGCCAGAAAGCCTCCAAGGTGGTGAAAGTCTGCCAAGGAAACCCATGCCACAGGCATGGACAGGGCCAAGACAGGGCCTGGCAGGTTCCCCAAACCACTACTGGTATAGTTACTTTAACAGTAAAAAGCATTTATAGTTATATATATGCAGAGTGTGGTCACACTGAGATGTCTCCAGTTGAGTCCTTGAAGAGAGCAGAAGGTCTCAGGGCTTGTCCTACCCCCGCTGTGCCTCCATTTGAGGACACTGGACAATGTCATACATTGTCCTCATGGGATGCTTGCTCTGCAGTCCTCTTAGTCACAGAGTCTGGACACTTATAGGCCTGGTGACGACTTAGGAGGGGTCCTCTAAGAATGTGTTTCTTCCCCTTTCTTTCACCTTGCCTAGCCTCTCTCAGTCCTTGTCCCCCTCATTCCCATAAGAACGGTGATTGGACTCATGTTTAGTATAGGGCAAACTTCAGTACAGATACCGGTACTGACCCGCTGTTCAGAGTATGGTGTGTGAATCATCACTATGGTTCAGAGCTTCTCAGAAAGACTGGCGTCCACAGGGGTGCTGGCTTCTGCCTGCAATCCCAGTACTCTTGAGCAGGTTGCTGAGGCAAGAGGATCATGAGCTAGAGGCCAGTCTTAGCTACAGGGCTACAGAATGAGTCCCTGGTTTAAAGGGACAAGGAGGAAGGAAGGGAGGAAAAGAAATGACTGTTTCAGGTCCTGCTTCTTATTAAACCCATTGTTTAATAAGATTCAGAACCATCGTTTAACAAGTCCCACAGCATGTTGGGGCCTTCCCTCTGCAGGAAAGTTAGAGAGGGGCTGGAGAGGTAGCAGTTAAGAGCTCATTCTACTCTTTTAGAGGACAGAGGTTCAGTTCCCAGCATCCACGTCAGGTGACTCTTGCCTGTAAATCCAGCTCCAGGGGAGCTCAGGTCCTCTTCTGGCTCCCTCAGACACGTGCGCTCGTGTGTATTCCCTTCTGCGACAGACATGCTTGCACATACATCATTTGAATATAAAGATAAATCTTCAAAAATGAAGTGGGAGAGGGTCAGTTTTGGGGTCCTGATTGCTCTGCCCTTTGTCCCCTGTGTCTCTAAGACATGAAAGTATGCCAGGGAATCTGCTGTGGTCCTGCATCCAGGTCTATAGAGCTGTCACTGTGGTGCCTCTAGGATCCATTCTGATTCCACAAGGACCTTGGGAGAGTTTCCTAGCACCCCAGATGGTCTGAGCTGTCTGTGACCACTCTTTGGTTCATGTCAAAGAGCTTTTCTGCTGGACATCTCAGGACCACGTGCATCAGGAGGTCACCTGTATTTGTACAGAAGTTGTAGGAGCTTTGGACAGGCTTCAGCCCTGCCCAGTGCTGGACAGTACACACTGTGCCATTTCACTCTCTTCTACTTTCTCTCTTCACTGTGGGTGTAGAAACCCAAGGTATGTGTGGAGGGCTGGGTATAATCTCAGTACCTACAATTGTACATACTGGGGCAAGCGAAAGTCTCTCACCCAATCTGATTAAATTCCTCAGGTCCTTCGTGACATTTTTCATTTTGAACAAATCTCAGCATAGTGACAAGTGACAGGAATCTAACAGTGGACTCAATTCATTACCAGGGCTGTTATTGAGTGTGTATTGACCCCCATGAAAACAGCCAGGTTCCTCCGGAGACGGTCCGCCTTAAAAGCCAGATTTCCCAGCATCAGAGAGCCCTTGGGTGCTGGACACATAATAGTGACAGACAATAGGCATGTTTGAAATGCCTGCTGGGAATCCGCTGCATCTGGTCATGACTTTAAAACCATCCTATCTGGTGTAAAAGGCACCTGAGTCCTGGGGCACCTGGCTGAGTGTCTGCAGGGCACAGTTCCAAGATCCAGGTTCTGGCATCCAATGCAATGAGTTGGACCAAGGACATGTGAACAGAAATAGGGACAGCTTATTTCAAAGGGAAAACACCCTGAACCCCGGTAGTGAACTAGTAAACTGAGGAAACAGCCCCCAAGGCCCGGGCCAGGAGGTGTGTGGCCCTTTGCAGAACACTGGCACAACACATGCCTCCCTTTGATTATGCCATCCTGGGAACCTGCCCAACGCCCACAGAGACCTTTCTGTTCGACCCGGCTCTCCTGGTCCTAGCACTGAGAGTTCCAGGGGTCAGGAACCCTGCCCCGCACGCCAAGGTCTTTGTCTGCTTTCCCAAGGTTTCTTTCCTCGGCCCCTGACTTTTACGGTGGCCTCTCACTCCCGATGTCACCTGGGAGTCTGAATTCCTGCCAGGACGCCTCCGAGGAGACCCAAATGATTGAGCGCGGTGGCTGCTGGGAGTCACCTCTCATGTGCAGCACAGCTGAGAAGAAAGCTTTGCTGTTTGGCTTTCTTTAACTGAGGCCCTTTGAATTATGCTGGTGATATGTGAGATCTGGTTGTGAGGGACCGGGAGTAAGACTAAGCTCCTGATGTACAGTCGGACAGGGACAGGGACCGTGACTAGATAATAAAGTGGTGAACTTCCAAGATGGCTGGCTCCTTCCTCTTCTCCTGACCTGAGACAAAAGCCTGGCAGTTTAAAACAAAGGCATGGGCTTGCTCTTATCTTCTTTGCCTCAGGGCTGTGGTCTGGGGGAGCTGTTTTGGGGTCAAGGGCCACACACCTCATCTCTAATCTGTGTCACAGCAGGGTCGGGTTATGGTGGCCTGATTCCTACATCTTTCCCACATTTGTAGCCATCCTGAAGAAACTGAGTGGGAATTCACTGGAAGGCAGAGACAAACTGTGCTCAGGAGTCCCAAACACTGCCTAAGTGTGCAGCTGGGCAAAGGCTCAGGAGGAGGACCTACTTTCAACAGGGATCTCAAGATACTTTACTCCTTTTTCCCTCTACAGAGGGACACTGGGATGTCAGACAGGCATTCTAGACAGCAGTAATGACCCCACACATGTCTACATCTTATTCCAGGGTCAAGTCCATTGCTTGACATGGAAAAGAAGCCTTTGCAGGGTTGCTTCAATGAGGACTTTGGTGTGGGGGTTGGTCCTGAATCCTGTGGGTCCTGTGTCATCACAGAGACCTGAGAGATGCAGAAAGGAGGGTAGGTACTGGAGGAGTAGGTATGAGGAGGGAAACAGAGGCCGGAGAGGCATGTCTGCTATAAAGAGCCGTCTCCACTGGAGCTGGGGGTCAGTAGAGCTGGCGATAGACGGGCTTCTCACCGTGTGTGCTTTGTAAATACAGAGAACATGCTCGAAGCGGAGCCTTCAGCCCTTCTCCAAACTTTTCTAGCTCTGTTACTGATGGTCTGGAAAGCAAAGGGGCAGTTCTGAAATGCACATGGCCACTTCATGCTTTGGGCCCTCCCTCTTACTTGGGTTGGGAGGGTCACCCATCTTCCCCATGGAAATGTTGGCACGCTGAGGCTGGCATGGGACTTGTTCTGTTGTGCTGGAATTTGTGCGGCAGGTTCTGCAGCATATGGCTGTTTTCATTCCATCCTCGTGGGTGTGTGGAGGCACAACTTCTCCTGTCTGCTCCATGCTGGAACGGAGCCTCTGATCCCTGTAGGGGTCGAGGGGGAGGTCTGGCAAGGGAGGCATGACTGGTCCAGAACCAGTCTGCCCAGCACGTGTCACGGTTCGCTGCCATCTCTGGGAACTAGGTTTTTGGCTGACTCCAGGCCAGAATCAGCGCGAGAGCCAAGAGCTGTATCCGTGTCCTCATTTTAACAGCATGCTAGATGCTGAGATGGGAGCCTCTGCATCTTGTTGTGAGTCATGAGCCTGCTAGATGTGAGGATGTTGGGGTGGGAGCCCCTGACTCTGTTACTGGCTGATCCACAACAGGATTTTCACTTGTCACTGACCACCCAAGACAGGCGAGTGATGAGGAACTCGGTACCACAGCAGCCTCTGAGAGTACCACGGTTCCCTGCCTCTGATGCTCATGTTCCGCTCTACTCTCACATATAGGACCAGCTGACTATTTTCACCAGAGCTAAGGCCACAAAAGACACCGCTGTATCTTCCCTACCCCCATCCCAGGCCTTTCTTGGTCCTTCTTTCTTTGGGTTATGTCATTTGTCGTAGTTCTTCACAGTGATATCAGTTGGATTTGGAATCACTGAGGAGACTGAGGCCCACCTCTCAGTGTGTCCGTGAAGGGGTGCTCACTAAGGATTTTAACTGAGGGGGATTACTTACCTGAGAATGTGGGTGCCCTCCCCCCATGGGCTGGGACCTGAGCAGGAGGAAAAGAGGGGAAGAGGAAAAGTAGTCAAGAGCCAGCACACCCTTCGCCTCCCAGTGGCCCAGGAGGGGATGTTCTCTCTTCTGCCAAGCACTGCTGTCCTGATAGACTGGACCCTCTGACTTCGTGAGCACAGGATACATTTTCTCCTTTAGTTTTCCTGTGCCAGGCATCCTGTCACAGTGATTTAAAGGTAACAATACTGCACTCGAGCTCTCTCAGGAGAGCTTATGCTAGAAGGAGCTGCGGTCTCCTGCCCACAGCCTCCCAAAGAGTGCAGCTGGGGTTCAGATCCTGGCCTCACTCGGACAGAGCAGATCAGACAGATGACTGGGACCTCACAAGAGGGCCCAGACCAAACTGCTTAGGAAGTAGCCTCCATATTTCTGACCCACAGAGCCTGCAAGCAGAAAAATTGCTTATTGTTGTAACTCCCTACACTTGGGAGTTTGGAAGCACTGCCCATGTCAAAAAGGCATGCAAAATGGTATTTGTTTGCAGTCCCTGTGCTAGGGATATGGAGATAGGCAGATTCCAGGGGCTCCCTGGCCAGCCAGCCTGGTCTAGCTAGCAAATTTCAGGTCATTAAGAGACTCTGTCCAAAAACAAAACAAAAGAAAACAAAAAACCAACAAGGTAAATAATACCCAAGGAATGACTCCCAGTGTTGACCTGAGGTCTCTACACACAAGTACATAACATGCCTATGTGTTTGCATGTATGCATAAGGAGGCGACAGCTGGAGAAAGTTTCTCATCGTCTTGACACAAAGCAACAAAAGAAAACTTATGGTGGGGAATATTCATGACCCTTTTCTCTTTAAGAAGTCTTAAAAACACCCCCCCCACACACCCCGAACTGAGATTACTGATGGAAATGGGGACTATTGGTGGTTTGTGGTTGGTGATCAGCCCCTCCCTTCAATACATAGGTCCCTTTCCCCCATCAGTCTCCTCTCTTCCTTTAGAACAGAGTCTGACTGAAAGCCTCATCCCCCTGAGGAAAGAGTCTGAGAAGGACATTCTTGGGGGGGGGGATGTATGATCGGGAGGGAGATATGATGAAGTCCTTTATAGGCACTATGGATGGGAAGCAACCAGGTTCCCTGGTGGGCATGAATACATGGTAACTGCTTTGAGAATCAGTTCCATGGCTCCTAGGACCTCTGAGAACCTGAGAAACTAGGTGAGTTACATCAGAGTTCAGAAGGAGATGCCTGCCTATTGATCTTCAGAGTCTAGGTTCCCCTGGTTGAGGTAGGGCTCTAGGCACAGAGATGAGCTATTGGTTCATGGGTGAAGTTGGAGGCAGGCTTTAGGGGAGAGGTGTGCTGACAGCATTCCCCGCCAAAGACAACTCTTAGCCATCAGTAGGAGAGGGAAGTCGGAGCCTATCAGACCTTGGCCAAGTTTCCCGTCCTTCCTTGGCTCACTTGGACATTCCAGGGTGGGGATCATATGGTAGACTTTCAAGACAGGGCAGGGATCATGTATGAGACCATTCCTAGCTCCAGGAAGTAACGCTCCTTCCTGTGGGTTCAGTCCACAGCCCAGCCCCAATTTTGCAAATCTGATATATTCTCTAGCTCCTTGACACTCTTCTGTTGAGTTCCTCTTCACTTCAGTTCATAAGAGTTAGACAGAGACAGTGGGGCTTTCTGAAATTTACAGAAAAGTTTGCATGGTTTGGCTAAGGAACTCTTGGGATAGGGTCGATCGAGCATTCTCAGCAGAGTCTCCAGAACATCTCTGTGAGCATACAGTCACCCATGTTTTAAAAGAGAAAATTGACGTCACAGAGCTCTCTGGTGGGATGCGAAGGATGGTGGCTTGGTTTGTAAAGTGCTTTCATGCATGAGAACCAGTTCACTCCCTAGCAATCATGTAAAAACTGGGTGTAGTGGCATGCTCTTGCAGTCTTTGAACTGGGGAAGCAGGCACCACACACACACACACACACGTGTACACACACACACACACACACACGCTCATGAGATCTTTGATGGCACCGATCGAATCTAAAAAGACTTTGGTTTGAGGATGAAGCCTCTCTGGCTACTCTGATTGGCGGACAGAAGTCTCTTTCTGGAGCTCATCTCCACCCCACTGCTGTGTGGGCCAGAGCAGAGGTCCTGTCTACAAAAGCCGCTCTCTATTTCAAACGTCAGACCTCTGCACATGCGCCTGCCACCCTCCTGCTGAACATCAAAGCCACCAAAGCTGGACTGTAAACGATTTGATGTTTAAGCCTGACCTACCTGTCAAGGCCTTTCCATTCCTCTGCCCCTTTCTCTGGCTTCCTCCTTCCTCCTCACCCACCACTAATTATAGACCTCACAGATGCCAAATGCTTTCAGCCTCTCGGAAAAGGGTGAAGCTGGACTGCTTGGCAGGAACGTCCTGGAGGATCGTCACCCAAATCACTGTTCATTCTCACAGGACATAGGACAGATTCTAAGCACGTTGCTGAATTTGATCCTGGGGAAGCCTCCGCAAAGATTCCAGTGGTGCGCTAATGTGTGTGGAGACCGTGAGGTCTGATGTCCTGTCTGTCATCACTGCAGCTGAACGTGCATAGTGGGGCTTAAGAGGTCTGGGATCCATTCTTGCTGGATTGCCTTCAGCTGTGTGACTGCAACTTCTCCAAGTTCCAGAATTCTCATCTGTACACTGCACCTGTCACGCGCACCACGTGGAATTCGTGGGGAGACTCGATATTAAATGACCGTGGCTGCGGAGCTTACAGCAGGTGCTTGATGGAGCTCGCACGTCACTTGTCACTTATGTTAGTGAGGTCCCAGCAGGAAGCACGTGGCCGACTCCCATTGTGTATTGTTGGGCAAGCTTAATAAAGGGTCTGTTAGGAGCTGGGAGCTTGCTCAGGCACAAAGCGCTCGATACACAAGCAGAGGCCATGAGTTCCAGAGCCAGAACCCACATGTGAAAAGCCAGGTGTGGTGGCATATGCCTGTAATTCCACCGCTTGAAGAGGCAGAGCCGGGGGGATCCCTGGAGCTTGCTGGACAGCCAGCCCAGGCTCACTGGCAAGAGACCCTGTTTCAGAAAACAAGGTGAGAAAAAACAGCTGAGCTTGTGCGCTGGCTTCCACATATATGTGTGTGCATGTACACGTGGTCACGCACAAAGGGGCTTCTACAGAGTGTGAGAGGGCATGGGGATACCAGAAGGTGCAATAGCCACAGAATGTTTAAACATCTTGAGTCAGGAGGGATGAAGCAGAGATCCCTGAGATATGGTGCTGAGAACTATGTGGGCATGGCTACCCGGCAAGAGTAGTAAGGAGAGAGGCTGCCCACAGGTGGTGGCTGGCTTTCAGAGAAGACATCTGCTCCTATAACTGTCCTCCCCTCCCCCTCAGGTGTTCTCTTATTGCCTGTGTCCCCAGTAAGAACCAAGAGAGCAATGGGAACTGGGGGTGGGTGAGTAGAGGGGTAAGGGATTGGGTAGGCAGCATCCTGGAGATGCCAGTTAGCTTTCCATCATTGTAACAAAATACCAGGGATGAACAGCTTCTCAGGGGCTAAGGGTGATGTTGGGTCACAGTTCCAGAGCCTATGACTTTGACCTGTGTCAGGGTGGTGCATCATGGTAGGGGTCACAGGGAGGAACAAAGCTGCTCACCCCATGGTGGCCTGGAAGAAAGGAGACAAAGAGGAGGGTCCCAGTAGCCTGTGCGGGCACACCTGTGATATAAGTGCCTGAAACTGTCACCACCTTGTCCTGGCACCACAGGCTGGCCACCAAACTTTCAAAACATGGGCCTTCAGAGGGACATTAAGTTCCAAACTATGGCCCTCCTGGATAAAGGCAGTTGGAAAAGCACAGTGTGACTCTTTAGAGGACAGTAGAAAACCCCAGGCTAGTATTACTGCTGGAGTTTCTAGAATTGCTAAAAGAAATACAAGGAAGCCAGAGTCATTCAGTGGACAGGCCCATCAAGGAACTGGAGATTTGTTTTCTCCTAAGAAATCTCTAACTTGAAGAGATTCTGAACTGGGAGCTGGAGTGTTGGGTCCATGGTTAAGAGCGCTTGTGTCTCTTCCAGGGGGCACAGGTTTGGTTCCAAGTTCCCCCACCAGGCAGCTTACAACCGCCTTCAACTCCACTTCAAGAGGATCTGATGCCCTCTTCTGGCCTCCACAGGTGCCTGCAGGCATGTGATGCCCATATAGACTAGCGGGCATGCACATAGGCACATAAAAATAAAATTAATTTTCTTCTGTGCTGAAATTGATTTGCAATTTATGAAGTTGAATTGTCTTTTCTTAACCTCTCCATTTGTTCCAGAAGACTGGGTTTAGCAAGTGTGGTAGTCTGAATGAGAATGGCACATGTATGGCTTATGAGAATGCTTGGTCCCCAGTTGGTGGATCTGTTTGGGTTGTGCTGTAGGGTGTCAAAAACGCAAGCCATTCCCTCTCTCTACCTTGTGGTTGAACTCTAAGCTACTGATGTAGCACCATGCCTGTCTGCCTGTTGGCAAGCCGCCCACCATGATGGCCATTGGACTTTAACCCTCTGGAACCATGAACCCCAGATTAAGCAGTCTCCTTCATAAATTGCCTTGGCTGTGGTTTCTTATCATAGCAATAGAAAAGTGACTTAGACAGCGAGGCAATCTCTCCTCTTCATTGGTGTCTTTCCATAAGTTTCTAAGTCCTGGTTGGCACCCCTGGCCATCTTTCCACTGGCCCTGTGATACCTGTTCAATGTAATGGCCTTGCTGGTTAGAGTCCTGTGAAGTAGAAGCTGGGATACTAGCCTAAGGTAACAGTTGGGACTACAGTTCCAGTGTTTCCCCTTGTTACAAATGGGAACCAAGATTTAAGGGGCTGCTTAGACTCATTCAGCCATCAGTGTTTAAGCCAAGGGGTAAGAACACTCAGCTTAATGAGCTTTAGGTTTTAGGAAAGAAATTTAGTGCATATTCCATCTGCTATATTATTGTGTTCATTTCTTTTGCAACATACTAAAGTTCCTTAAAGGGGACAGCTTAGCCCAGTACAGTCCCTGGAGATCAGAACCCTGAAGTCCACAACCAGCCGAAAGGCTAGGTTCCTTTGGAGGCTCTAGGGAAGGATCTGTTTCCTTTTGTATTAATTGTCTTATTGCCACAATGAAAGGAACTTCAGGAAGGAAGGCTTTGTTCTGGTTCAGTATGAGAGTACAGTCCATCATGGCGAGAGTACAGTTCATCATGGCGAGGGTACAGTCTCCATCACTCATGGCGAGAGCACAGTCCATCATGGCGAGAGTCCAGTCCATCATGGCGAGAGTCCAGTCCATCATGGCGAGAGTACAGTCCCTCATGGCTAGAGGAGAGTACAGTTCCTCATGGTGAGAGTACAGTCCCTCATGGTGAGAGTACAGTCCCTCATGGGGGGTATGACCCAGCAGCAGGAGCATTAGGCAGCCACAGCTAGCAAACGGTGGGGTGCAGGTGGGGGGAGGCTGGGGTTCAGTTGTCTTCATTTTATTTAGTTTGGGATCCCACCCCATTGAACAGTACCATCTTTATTGAGTGTGGTCTTTCTTCCTCAACTCACTTAACCTAGATTCCTCTCAGATATGCCTGGAGACCTGTCTCCTAGGCAATTCTAGGCCCTATCAAGGCGACAGTTGGTATGAACCATCACACCTTCCCAGCTTCTAGAAGCTACCACATGTCTCGGCTCAGCCCGCCTCATCCTCAAAGTCTGCCGTGTGGCATCTCTGACTACTGCTCAGGTCCCCACATCTGTGTCCTGCCTGTCTCTGTCTCTGATCTTTAAAAGACCCCCAGGATTACACTTCTAGAGCCCAGCACCCTACAGTTAGTCACATTTTCAAGTCCCCTTTGCTGTGCAAGGTCGCACATTCACAGGTGGAATCAGGACATCTTTGTATATTCTGATTCTTCCTGCCATGCCCCAGAGGATATGGGTCACTCATCACAGATATTTCTACACTAGAGTGAAGAAACGATCCACACAAACATCACAGGTCAGGGGTCAGCACGCTGCAGCCCAGGCCAGTTCCACCTGGCTCAACTGCGGTGCTGCTCTTCTGACGTGGTAGAGTTGGGGACCTCTACCCTGCAAAGCAGAAAACACTCTGGCCTTTTGAAGGAAAAAAAAAAAACCCAACAACTTACCCATTTTCTCCTATCAGAGGTATTTCTAAGAAGTATATACACTTTGAACAAATAAAGTTTGCATAAGCCAACAAAAGCTATTGTTTTTCAAGGCCGTGGAATATTCTGGAAGCACAAACCATGGAACACAGACTCCTCAAGACAGAACAGGGGACCCACCCCTTAGATCGTTGCAAAGCCATGTTCTTAATGCCAACAATCTATGATGCCATTTCCTTTTATGTGTATGTGCACATGCATGCACATGTATGTAAATGTGTTTTCACGTTGGTGTTCACAAGCCTAAAGAGGTCAGAGGACAGGCTTGGACATGGTTGACATTTCTCAGGTGCTATCTGCCTTGAGTTTTGCAGACAAGGTCTCTGACTGGCCTGGAACTGGCCAAGTAGGTGAGGCTGGCCGGCTGATCAGTGAGCTCCAGGAGTCTGCCTGTCTCAGTCTTCTCAGCCCTGGGATTTCAAGGGCATGACACCATGTCCAACTTATTTTACATGGGTTTTGTGAATTGAACTAAGGTCCAACTGAGGCATCTTCCCAAGCCCCCATTTCCTTTGTACTTAGGCGTGACTATGGCTTTACTAAATTGATTTTAGAATAACAGACTAGAGATGCATAGAGCAAATGTGGCATGGCCAAGTCAGACTGGAGGTATGTGGACTCACAGCTGTGCCAGAAGTGGACATCCTGGTTAGCCACAGCCCACTATTCCACCCTGTTGCCTTATAGCCTCACTCAAGCACTCCGCACAGGTCAATACTTGTAGCCTGGACAGAAAAGCGTTCAAGGTTTGATTGCCGACTTAATCCCCACACCCACACTATGGAGGATGGCCAGGCCCAGCTAAGTCTCCGCTGTAGTAAAGGGGTGGATAGAAAAGGATTAGCCAGGCTGGGACCAGGTCCCAGGTCTCTGGCCCTCTGCAACAATTTAACTTCACTCTTAGGTCCTCGGGCTGGCCTGGTGCCAGCCGTCGCTGGCGCTGCCTTCACTAGCATCTCCCAGAACCAGCCCCCTCTGACTCATTGTGTCCACAGGCCACCATAAATCACATGCTTGAGCAATCATCAACTCCCTGTGTTCACCAGTGCTCCTGGCTCAGTTGCTGTAATCTCTCTTGGCTTCCTCGAGGCCCTGGAGCAATGTTTCCTTGGAGATCCTTCCAAATCAGGGGCTGGAAACTTGTTGCCACACGGAGTTTAAGGTTATGTCAGACCTGGCATTTCAGAAACCATCATAGCTCACCTTCCCTTTAACTCAGATTGAATTGTGACCCTTGGGTAAAGATGCCTGAAAGAATAGCTGAAAAGTTCTAGAGAGTTCCTGGGCTTTTAGAAGGGAGAGAATTTTGGGCCTAGGGATGAAGGCTCATTGACATTATTCTCCCCAAGATCACCCCCAAAGCAATTCCAGAAGGAAAGCATCTACGTTAACTGGTAAGTGTGTGAAATCCATTCCAGATGTTGGGTGTTGTGAGCAGTAAAGTTCCCACACTGAATACCTTCACTTTCTTCTCAACTTAGTTAAATCTCATCCACAAGGTATCCACCCTGGAAAAACAAATCTCCCGTGTGTGTGTGTGTGCGTGTGTACGCGCGCGCACTTCTGTGTGTATTGCATGTTCATGTGGGTATGCAAACACGTATGTGTGTGTGCACATCGGGGCTAGAGGTTGACACATTATTTATTTTAATTAATTAATGTTTTCTTGAGATAGAGATGTTCCCCGAATCTGGACCTTCTTGATTATGGTAGACTGGCCAGCCCATGAGTTAAAAGGGATCTTAAAGGGATCTCCTGCCCCTTCCTCCTCACTGCTATAGCCACAGATACCTGTGCTTAGCTTTTGCATGTGTGATAGGTTCTCTTGTTTGAAAGACTGACTACACTGCCTGTATGGCTTAGAAATCATTTTTTAATGAAAACCCCTTACATATATAGGCTCATGGATAGCAGGCAGGAAGACTCCAGTATTCGTCATTGCATCTTTCTTCTGGATGATGCTGTAGAGAGTTGGCTGTTTCTAGGAGCTGATGGTCAGTCTTCTCTGCATTTGCATGTGGCCATCATTTTCATCAGGATCTCTGTTCTTCAATACCAATGCTCTGGGGGCTGGAGAGATGGCTCAGTGGTTAACAGTACTTGCAGCTCTTCAGAGGACCCAGGTTTCAGCTCCCAGAACCATATTGGGTGACTCAGTTGCCTGTAACTCCAGCTCCAAGGGATATGACACCCTTTTCTGGCCTCTGTGGGCATTCAAACACTCATATACATACCTAAAAATAAATAAACACTAGTGCCCCTCAAACTATTTCATAAAACAACAAGGAGACTATCAAACTCCTTATCTAAAACCAGCATTTTAAAAAGGTTTGCTATATTTTCATTATGTGTATATGTGTATGTGTATATGTATGTGTATGTGTATTATGTGTATATGTGTATGTGTATATGTATGTGTATTATGTGTATATGTGTATGTGTATATGTATGTGTATTATGTGTATATGTGTATGTGTGTATGTATGTGTATGTGTATTATGTGTATATGTGTATGAAAGAGAATGTGTATGTGTAAGTCCAGGAGAAGCACCTGCTTGCCTCCCAACGTGCTGGGAACAGAATCCAGGTCCTCTGCAAAGGCTGTACACGCTCTTTACTGCTGAGCCATCTCTCCAGCACCCTAGAAAGTCAGTATTAACATGATGTCAAAACCAGCTAAGGACACACACATACACTTCTACCTATAGAATAATTTCCCTGATGAATGTTATGCAAAACTCAAATCTTCCCAGTAATGACTGATGTCAACAACACAGTAAAACCATAGGACATGATGGAGCTGATTTTGTTTCAGGAGTACAATGATTGTTAGCATACACAAAATGGTAAATGCAACACACCACATCATTAGACTCTGAGATAGATCACATGACCATCCTAGGAGATGCAGAAAAGGCCTTTGACACCAGCCTTTGACACATGCTTCACGACAGAAATCCCAGAGGAAGCTTGGAATAGAAGGAACATACTTCAACATAATAAAGGCTGAATGTGATGAGCCCAGCCAGCATAACAAGCAGGAAAACATTCAAAGCGGCTCCTCTAAAGTCAGGGACAAGACAAAGGCGCCACTCTGTCCTATTTGATATAATGTTTGCCGTCTTAGCTAGAGCAGCAGGGCAAGAGATAGAACTCAAAGGGATGCACACGTCTCTGGTCAGGAATTCTGAAGGACCCCACTGTCTGGGATTCATAAGATTTTATTGAAACCACGGCTTGTGTGCTTGGTTGGATAAATTACCATACAGACTTCATTGTTTAACCCAGTGAGGAGTTTTTTTCTTTTTTTCTTAGTGTCACAGGCTAAAGTAGACACAGTATAGACACAGGACAGGCAAAGAGTGTAAAGGATTGAAATGGGCTGGACTGGGGACTCCTGGGAATCTGTGTCCACTTCTTCTCAAGGGTAGGGTATCTGGTTCCCAGTGTTCCAGGATAGCTGCTAGACAGGCCCAGTGCTACAAAAGAAGCCAGAAACACAGAGCTTTGCAATCTGAAGGTTCTCATTAGAAAACAAGAAGAATTACGGAAGCCGAGCAAGTATCTGCAAGCTGAGTTGAGGCTGTAGGTGCATCTAAGCCATCACCTTAGGAGGGTGTGACACGGCCATGTTGACACCTGTAACATGAAAGCTCTATGTGCAGACAGAGCATGTTGGAGAAACACTGTGGCAATCTAGGATGATAAGGAAAAATGACTTCCATCTGACCCTGCATGGGGAAAGTGGCAGCTTAGGTGGTAAACAGAAGGACTGGACTTAGAGAAGAGAAGAGGATGTGGAAGGCGTGGTAGGGGCATAATCAATGCTTCTCTGTGACCACAGACGCTGATGCTCATCAAGTGTGGAAATCCCCACTCTCATGGGTAGAGAACTGTTCCAATCGTGTCCCCAGCAGTTCATTCCCAAGCCAAAGGCTAAGAGGTTAACCTTACCTGGCACTACTGACTTCCAGTCTGATTGGTCAGTGCCCATGGTTGGCCTTTGAATACTGATCTATGACCTTGACCATTGGGGATGCTATAGAGTTAAGTCTGTCTAGGGAAGAGACCTATTGGGGGCCAAGATGAGTGGTCCGGGCTTTGACCCTGGAGCACCTGGCTAGGTTCTGGGTCAGCTGAGTTGGAGAGCAGAATAAATGAAGATAAGAGGTAAGTTAGCAATGGGTTGAGCCTTCTCTGACAGGAAGCTGGCAGAGCCATGAAAATAGAAAAGGGGAGGCAGGCAAGAAGAAGGATGCTGGGAGTAAGGGACTCGACCTCGAACACGGTTCAGTCTCAGGGTGGTGTAGTCTTCATTGCATTGCTGTCCTGTGTAGACACTCTGTGGGTTTAACTTGATCAGCTCGGCTCTGTGGATTCATTCATTAGAGCTTTGTTTATTTAACAAGCATACGGCTTCTCATGGAGTTAAAGGGACTGTCATTCAAATTTTATACACTATTCCAGAGACTTCCATACTAAAGAAAAATGTTATTTGACTAATGTATTAGGAGTCTACAGAGAAACAGAGAGAAAAGTATTTCTATATATCTCTATGTAAAGTATATATAAATAATGCTTCTGTCTAATAAAGATAGTGCAGGCTGGGGAGATGGCTCAGTGGTAAAATACTTGACTCATAAGCATGAGCCATGACCTGAGTGAGGTTGCCCAAGGCCCATGTTAAAGGAGGAAAAGTTGGACATGGTGACACGCACCTGCAATTCCAGGCTCAGCAGGTGGAGACAAGAACATCTCTGGGGCTTGATGGACCTCCAGCTTAGCTGAATTTCCAGCTTCAATGAGAGACCCCGTCTCAAAAAACAAGGTGGAGATGACAGAGAAAGACATCTTATGTTGACCTCAGGCCTGTATATACACAAGCATATATTCAGGCATACACACTCACATGCACACATCCCCCAATCCATTATATGTCACATGCAATCGAGAGGTTTATTGTAGGATGTTGTCTCACACATAAGGAGACTGAGAAACCTACCATCTGTCCTCAGGAAAGGCTGGTGTGGAGTCTAAGGCCTGAGAAGCTGAATGCCGATGGTGCGGATCATAGTCTCAATCAAAGGACCGAGAGTCACAAGTGTGGTGGATGGGAAGGGACAGCAGTTCCAGCTCAGCAGTCACTGAAAGGGTGATATCCACCCATGCTGGTCCTAGTGTGACCTGATTTACTCTTGTTGGGTGCTAATCTCCTTGAAAAGCCTCACCCCACAGGATACCCAGAAATGATATTGAGTCAGCTACCCGGGCATGGCCACCCAGTCAAATTCCACAAAAGTAGCAATCAGTGTTGAGATAAGGGAGTCTCATAGGACAGTTCTGTATTGGAAGAGGCCTGGGCTTTTGGAGTGAGAGAGAGTTCAAATCCCAGCCCCATGGTTTACCGGTCATGTGACCTTGAGCCAGTCATTCAGTGCTCAGTGTCTTGTTTTCCTGAGATTGTATGTGTTCCTTGAAGGATTGCTATGCCAGTTTAGAGATGTAAAGGTATGCTCAATTCTCTGATACCGTTCCTTACTTCTCTTGTCCCTTGAAGGTGGTTTAGAGTGAGATTTGGCCGTCTTTTCCTTGAAGAGTGAGATAGGAACATGTCAGACTTTGTCAGCCACACAGACTCTGTGGCAGCTCTTTTCCTCACTGATGCATAAGACAGAGAGACATATATGTTGTAAATGCTGTGTATGTGATGGGTTTGGGCTTGGTTCAATAAAACTTTATTGACAAGACCTGATAGTGGCCCAGATTTGACCCAAAGGTTTTCATGTACTGAGACTTGGGCTAGAAGACAGCTCAGAGCTGGGCACGAAAGTGCTCTCTGTGTTTGAAGCAGCTCCAATGTGTCCTAGGAAGGCGACCTCCTCCTACCAGTCCCTTGCTCACCTTCAGCAAACAGAGGCAACTGGATGTCTAAGCAGCAAGAGAGAGACATTGAGGATTTAGATAGAATTTTAATCACTTTTAGTGACTTTGGAGATTAATGTTGTCAGATAGACTTTTGTTCCCTTTTTTATGTGCCGCTGAGGTGAGCACTGAGATTGACTTTCATATGTACTTTGAATTACCCCTCCCCTCTCTGGATCAGTTTCACTCTGGGGCTGGCTTGCAAAGGGGAAAACCCTGAACCCAGACCGGGAATGTGGTTGTCCCAGAATTTCCAGCTCTTGTCAGCCTCACCCCTACTGATTCTAGGTGTGCATCCTGTTTTAAGTTTTTGTTGTTTTGGTTTTGATTCTTTTGTTTGTTGTTTTTGTTTTGAGACAGGGTTTTTCTGTGTAACAGCTCTGACTGTCCTGGAGCTTGTTTTGTAGAACAGGCTGGCCTCGAACTCCTGGAAATCCGCCTGCTTCTGTCTCCTGAGTGTTGGGATTAAAGGCATGTGCCACCACTGCCTGGTTACATCTTTTAAGTTTTAAGGTAGTAGCTTCCACTTCGTTCAGCCTTTCAACACACATTCTGGGGTCTGAAAGTTGGGGGCAGATACCTTAGTTCTAAGCAAGTTATGGTGAATCAGAAGGGTCGATTATTTGAGTTCAGAAGTTCAGGATTAGTCTTGGCAACATAGTGAGAGCCATTCTCAAAAAATAAAAAGGCTCTTTGTGGTGGTTTGAAATGTGGGAGTAGGTGTGGCCTTGATGGAGGAAGTGTGTCACTGTGGAGGTGGGCTTTGAGTTCTCGTACGCTCAAGTCACTCCCAGTGTCACATTTGATTTCAGGTTGCCTTCTGATCAAGATGTAGCCAGCACCATGTCTGCCTGCATGCCACCATATCCCACCATCACATAATGGACTAAACCCCAATTAAATGTTTTCCTTTACAAGAGCTGCTGTGGTCACAGTGTCTCTTCACAGATACAGAAATCTTACCTGAAATACTTCTAACACGTGGGGTTCTTTGGAAGAGTGTGCTGTATAGACTCGGAGGGTTGTCACTGGCCAAGGGCCCCAGTTCCTTCTTCTGGGAATGTTCTAATTTGTTTTCTGTTGCTTTGATAAACATCACGGACAAAAGCAGCTTAGGGAGTGATGGGTTATTTGGCTGACACTTCCCTATCACAGTCCATCACGAAAGGAAATCGGGCCAGGAATTCCAGGAGAGAACTGAGAGACCAAAAAGCGCCAACCGTAGTCCACTTTCAGCTTTTCCCTGGCTCTGTGTGGGAGGACACACATGATCCTGAGGCCATGTGGACTAAGTACCACCATGCTGGAGCAGCTGCAACCAGCTACAACAGGAGGAAAGGGAGGTCAAGAGGGGCACCCACCTATTGATGATGGTGTTGAGACATCTGTATCCAGATGTGCATAAAGCCAAGAGCACCTCTCGGTTTTCCAGTGTCTCAGGCTCATTAGCTCTTGTTCTTGCTGAGTGAGGTAAGTCTGAGTGGAGGCGCCACTGTTTGAGAATTGACGGAGTTGGATGAAGCTGGGCAGGCACCCTAAGGGCTAACTTGGATCTTGAAGCAAGTGTTTGAGGAAGAGGATACAGTTGCTTCATGTGGAACCTTGCGGTTCATTGATAAGACTCACCCATGGGATACGATGCCAGCTAAAGAGAGAGGCGGGCACTCCCTGTCCCTGCTGGCATTTTCGTGGCTGAGGCCAGTGGCCATGCGTTTGTTGCCCTGGATCCCTGACTTCATATGAAGAAGGTATAATATAATTTTCCCTTTTATTGGTTTCAAATAGCACCTTTCCCTCAGAGGCTGCTGTGACTAAATTGTGGTCACTATAACTCAGATCATGGGCCCCTGAGCCTCAATGGAGTAGCATTTGGATATAGCATCTTTGGGAGATAATTAGGGTCAAGAGAGGTCATGTGGGTGGAGCTCTCAAGGGAGCCTTATATGGGCCCTTGACAGTGCTTTCTCCTTCTTTCTCCACTTCCCTTTCTTTCTGTATCTGTTCCTGCCTCATCTTTTCCTTCTCTCCTTTCTGATTCCCCCTACTCCCATTTTCCCTCATCTTCTCCTGACAAAACATGTGTGGAGATAACATGAGCAGACTCAGCAGCTCTTTGTGTGCCAGGAACAGAGCCCTCATCGGAGCCAGAACCTTGCAGCATTCAGATCTATGAGAAAATAATACCTGTTGCTTTAGCTACCCAGTCTGTGAGCATGCATCCATTTATGGTAGTCCAACCTCAGAAATACACAAGCCATTGAAAGGTTGATCTCATTGTACCTGGAAAATGAGTTCTGGAGCATTGAGAAGGTGGGCCGATGTTACTGCCCCCAGCTCCGTGACCTGAATTGGGCTCTTGCCCTGGTGCATTCCTTGGCTGTGAGATGACTTTGAGGAGCTTGGTATCCTAAAGATGCCCGCCATGGATTCTCAGGCTTTGCAAAGTATGCTGGGTAGTTTTTTTGTTTGTTTGTTTGTTTGCTTTTTGTCAACTTGATGGAAACTAGAGTCACCTGGGCAAAGGAAACCTTGCTTGAGGAATTGTCTCAATCAGATGGGCTTGTAGGCATGTCCATGGGACATTTTCTTCATTAATGGTGATGTGGGAGGGCCTAGCCCGCTGTGGGCAGTGCTTCCCTGGGCGTCTGTCTTAGTTCTGTTGTTTTGATAAAGACCACGACCAAAAGCAACCTGGGGAGGAAAAGTTTTGTTTGGCTTACAGGTTCCAGTTTGTTGTCAGAGGAAGCCAAGGCAGGAATCCAGAGGCAGGACGTGGAGCGGAGACCATGAAGAAGCACTGCTTTCCTGCCTTGCTCCACCTGCTTTCTTATATAACCCAGGCCCCCCTTGCCTAGGGGTGGCACTGCCCACAGTGGCCTATGCCTTCCCACATCAATCATCAATTAAGAAGGTGCCCCGACGGCTTGCCTATGGGTCTATCTATCTGATGGAGGCATTCTCTTAACTGAGGTTCTCGCTTCCCAGATGAATCTAGGTTTCGTCGTGTTGGAAAAAAAGAATAATCACTCACCAGGCCAGCTTCCCTTGGTGACAGACTATGGCTTGGAAGTCAGATAAACCTCTCATCCCCTAAGTTGCTGGGGCTCATGGTGTTTATGATATCAACTGAAACCAAACTAGGACACCAAGAAAACTTGTCACACACATAGCAGTGTGCTTAGCTGCCTTGACTTGCCCTGCAGGGGAGCCTCCTAGTTGTTGGGACGCCCATGCCCACCTGCAGCCCTTTCACAGCACCCCAGGCAGCAATGACCCTGGTTGCAGCCACCTGTAAGAACCGGCGTCTAAGGCTTTACCCACTTTGCTTAGCTGTAAGGCTAATTAACGGGCCATGTGTTAAAGCTTTCTCAGGGCTCAGGGCTGTCCACCAGGCCTTTCATTCCTGAGGGTCTGGCCAGGACAGGTCTTTGTGTTTTGTGGTGTCCAGGGCAAGACAAAGACAGCAAGTAACACGTTTGAACTCCAAGCCTCCGAAAGGCAGAATGGCCCCTGTCCAGCGGGCTTGAAGTCAGTATTGCACCTTGAGAAATGATTTAATTGAATTCTGGCCTCCAGACAGAACACATTAAACTTATGGAGAGGGTCAGCACGTCCCCTGCTGACCCTTGTCCATCCATCTTAGTCCCTATTCTCAGAAGTCCCTGCTTTAATTACTCTGGCTGAAATTTATGCCCGCTGCTCCTTGCTTCCCACCAACACATGTCACCTGGAGACAACAGACCCCACAATGGCTTAGGCACTATGTCCTGGCAGTGGGGAGATCATTTGGAAATTCTGATATTACCCAGTTGGTGGAATCTCTAAGAACACACACACACACACCATTCGATAAAATACAGGTAAAGCCAGTTCTTCATCGGGCTGTTGGACGCCTAAGTGGAAACTCCCGAGGCTCAGAGTCACAGCAGCATCTCCCTCTCTCTGAGGCACCAACCTCTCGTGCTCCCGAGGTCAGCTGCATCTTCTTGACATCAGCTTGAGTATATGGTTGGGGAGACCATGGGAAGGGCATCTCTCTCTCTCTCTCTCTCTCTCTCTCTCTCTCTCTCTATATATATATATATATATATATATATATATATATATATATATATATATATTCAGGGTTGGGGTGCCATCCAGGAAGATGCAGACAAACCTTCCTATACAGTTGCTTTAGGGTCACCCCCATTACTCTCAGTCACCTTTGACCTTTACTCTCTAAGGAAAGTAAGCAAAACACATTTGTTTCCCAGGGTGCACCGTGGTAGAATTGAACTTTGGTTTGCTCCTGGCACATAGAGAAGAAGGCAGATACTCATATGTCTCCAGGGAAGAAATTTCAGCAATTCAATGGGGAGCTATTTAGACAATGCACTCCTCAGCTTTATAGAAATGCAAGGAATTATCAAGTTTCTCCTCAATTTGGGGGTTAAATTCTTGTTTAAATTGCAATTATGAGGAGCTGGAGAGATGGCTCATCAGTTAAGGGCACTGACTGCTCTTCCAGAGGACCCTAGTTCAATTCCCAGCACCACTTGGCTGGGGGGAATCTCACATACTTCCATGAGCACTGCACACATGCATATTGCATACAAACATCACTATGCATAAAATAAAATAAATCTTTTAAAAACTAAGCGGTGAAGGAGATTCTGAGGAAACTAGATTGTGTTGTTTGTCTCTGTGTCTTCAGCATCTAAACCACAGATACAGGGTGGCAACTTAGTGATTGAAGGGACAATGTCCAGTGATGGCCTGGGTCCATGTGATAGTAAGACTACTATCAGCAGCGAGTAGCCCCCAAGCTAGTACTCTGGGTAGCATGTGTGTGTGTGTGCGCGCACACACACACACACACACACACAACCCACATGGTGACATTTTACTAGTGGTCCATGAGGATGATGGTTGTCTAGAAAGATTATAAAGAACAGAAAATTCCCAGTGTCCAAGTGACCTGTTGTGAAGTCATAGCATAAGGAGTTACAATTTGGTGATAAAGTTAGTGCTCAAAAACACGGCCAGTTACATAAAAGTACATCACAGGGCTGGGGAAGGGTCTCAGCTGGAAAGGCTGGCCCTGTAAGCCTAGAAACCCGAGTTAAAGCCCCACAGGCCCAGAAAAAGCTGTCATAGTGGTATATACTTGTATTCCCAACTCTGGGGATACGGAGACAGGTGCATCTCTGGGGCCCACTGGCTAGTCAGCTTAACCCAAACAGCAAGCTTCCAGCCAATGAGAGAGACTTCTCAAAACGACAAGGCAGATGGCACCTGAGGAACAACACCTGAGGTTGACCTCTGGCCTCCATACACCCCCCCAACACACACACACACACACACACACACACACACACACACACACACACACACACACACACACAGAGAGAGAGAGAGAGAGAGAGAGAGAGAGAGAGAGAGAGAGGTGGGTGTGCATGTGCACACGACACAAAGATACTCCTGCATGCATGCAAGCGTACAACAGTGCAGTTTGGAGCATCGCATCATGACTAACTGTGGCAGTGAGTGGGTTACATTACTATACCTTGTCTCTACCATACTTTTTCTTTTAGCATACACTCCTTTTTTCAAAAAGAAGGTTTTCTTAAAACCTCCATACCGTATTACACCAGATGCTGCCTTTTGTTAAAAGAATCTCTAATGCCTCAGTTTCCCTGTGCCTGCTTTAAGCTCCTGTTGTTTGGGGCATCCCGATACAGACAGCTATAGGCCATGCCATGTAGGTGCCAGAGCCAAGGCAGGGCCACTACAGCAGCTGGGTCTGTGTGAACACGTCCTGGGGTACTTCTCAGTGAATTTAGCCCCCCAACACTCTCCTCCGAGTGTCATTATCATCCCGATGTTAAGCAGCACATTGCTGTATGTTGCTTAGTTCATCCTTGCCACGACCTGGAGTGTAGGTAGCTGCATTGTTCCATCTGACAGCGAGCAATCTGAGGTTCCAAGAGATTCATTTGCTCAGGTTCACGTGGGGTGTAAGTGTGACCTTGGAAACAAGACAGAACTCCACGGGGGGAAGTTGAGCTCTGTCCCTTAGTTGGCCTGGTCCCTGCTCCCCAGGGCTTGGAGTAGGGCAGGAGAAGCAGGGAGTGGTGGTGGTGGGTTGGTCCTTCCCTCCAAGAGCAGCCCGGCAGGACGTCATCTGCTCTCAATTACCGCCCTGCCTGCCTCCATGGCAGCCCTCCAGCCGGCACACGTGCTTAGGCTGTTGGCCAGGAACTAAATTTATTTGCAAGCCCAGAGTTCAAACAGGTACATAAATTACTGGTGCACAGCCTCATTCCTCAGTTGGCCTGACACAGCTGAGTACCCAGCATGGCATTACCGGCTGTGCACTCAGAGAATCTGGAGCTGGCTGCTCCTGCTGGGCACTTTCAGTGATCACTCCATCCTATGCAGCAGACTTGGTACCTGGGGCAACTGGAGGGTTTTTCCTCTGTCTTTAGCAGAGTCTGAGCTCTGCCCCACTTCACACCTGTACCCCACTGTTATACATGTTCCAACTTTACCACTTACATACCTTAGACTCTTTAATTCTTTCCACTGTCTTAGAATAGAGTATGATTCCCCCCAGTGACTTACAAAGTCCTTTCCGTCCAGTGTCTGCTGCCCCTCCCTGACTCCTTTGCCTTCTTTCTTTTTTATCCTCCTTAGCTTCTTCCAAATGACACAGGTGAACTGAGCCAGGCATGTTGGTGCACATCCACAGTCTCAACTACTGGAGACGCTGAGGCAGAAGGGTTCCAGAGCACAAGAGTTCAAGGCCAGCCTGGGTAGACTACAGAGATCCTGTCTCAGAAATAAGGAAAGAGCATGGGCTGGGAAGATGACTCAGGAAAGCACTAAAAAAGCAAGGGTAATGGCGTAAGTTCAAGCCTGTGTAAAAGTAATCAAAATGGAGGTGTGTCCTCGTTATCTCACCACTGAGTTGGTGGAGACAGATAGGTTCATGGTACTTCACTGAGCAGCCAGCCTGGATTACTTTGTGAGTTCTAGGTCAATAAAAGACCCTGTCAGGATGATGCCTGGGGAAAAATACCCAAGGTTATCTTCTGGCTTTCATATGTGTGTGTATGTGTATATACATATACATATATAGACAGACACACAAACATATACACACAGGTACACATACATACACACAAATAAGAGGAGGGAAATTGAAAGTAGACAAGCAGGGCTTGAAGTATAGAGGGTTTTTTCTGCAACTCTTAGAGGTCAGTCCTCTGGGGGGTGAAGAAATTTATGTCACCCAATATGATTCTGGTAAGACCGGCTAACTCACCATCACTTGGCCACGCGCTACAGCACTTTCTCTTCAGTTTCTCATAGAGTTGATTCCTGCTTTTCTGTCTCCTGGAGTCATGAAATGTCACCATCTTTCTAGAGGTAATTTTTATTTTAAGGGAAGTCCCACAACAGAACCATGGGGGGCTCTTTATGCAGATTGCAGAAGATACCCCAAGCCCCCAACATGTAGAGCTAGGAAAACCGCGGGACCAACAGTGTCTTGAGCGTGGGAGTCATCAAGTCTTCTAGAGAACACTTGCTGAGCTGAATGGAAGGGAGTAGAGTCTGGTTGGGCATTTCAGGGAGTGAGAGCAGGAGAAAGGAATGGGGGTGATGTTCTCCTCAGATCTGCAGCCATGCTCCCTGGGGTAAGTGTTTCCCTTCTGCCATTTCCTTTCATCATGAGAGAAGAGGATTTCCGTGTTACAGCTGATCCACAGACCCACAGAGGGTGAGCAAGTCGCCACAGTCACACAGCCAGTGCACAGGGACACTATCTTAGCAGCCAGTTTGCGTCCGTAGCATTGGCTTCCTGATGTAAGGTAACAAAACCATGCAGCCCAGAGAGTATATATGGTTTTCCCTGCCCTACAAAACACTTCTTCCTCAGACATCTACCCGGCAGTTCTTGTTATCCAAAACCAAGCCAAAGTTCAAAGTTTGACCAACTTCACGAGTTTACGAGATTTGAAAACTGGCAGTCATAGTTGGCATTTTTTGGGGGGAAGGGGCATAGAGCTTTCTTTAGTCAGGGTTTTGAATCTGCTCTCTGGACATCTGGGGAGTGTCACATATCTAACTGAATAAATTACCTTATGCAATTAGCCTTTTTTTGCTTTTTATTATGAAAAATATTTGGGCTATTAAACTGTATCTGACAAGGAACATTTATCTGTTTTTTTTTTTAAAAAGTGCCCTTTTTTTCCTTGTCCAATACATCGGAGGGAGTTAAGTGGTGTAAATATATGGAAATCGGATCACTTGAGTGAGAGGGTGCAGCTACCAGTTCGCATGCACTTCAACAATCTGTCTCCTTTCAGAGTGTGACAGTTGGCAGCCAGTCTGGGGCAGATGAGGGACTGGGATTGTTTTCTGACGCTCACAATCCGCTGTGGCCTTCCCAGGCTCTTATCTAGCTTCCGGCCCCTGTGTCTTTCACCAGTGGCTGTGCTGTGTTCACTGGCGTAGCTTGCCTGGAGTGGACTCACTTGGGTGTGGACTCCGGAGGGAACCGGATTTGATGCCCTCTCCCTCCACTGTGGGGTGGCTGTTGGCAGCTCCCCCTCATGTAGAGAATCCATCAGCTGCCAGGAGAAGGCAATGGAGCATGTGAGACCCAGGAACTAACTCTATTTCCTAGCAACCAAGGCGAGCCCATTTCTCCTCTGTCAGCGGGAACCCGCAGATTTATGTGAGCTACAAAGCCCGTTATCACCGTAATAAACCATACATTTGCAGGCGGTATTTACAGCCAGCTAATCGTGTCTCTCCATCCTGGCAGCCCCCAAGCTGGCTGGATTCCCATTTGGAGCCCCCCAAAATACGATTAGGTGGTTACTGAGTTCTAATTTAGTTAACAGCAGTGCTCGACAAAGCTACTAACCGCCTAATTATGAAGGAAGATTACTGATACCATTAATTGAATGGTTGTAAAACTCCGGTGAAGTCAGATGGTCGTGAAGTCCATTTTCAATTTACTAGGCTATTAAAAGTATTTCCGGCCATAAAATAAACAGACACAAAGCATACTAAACAGGCTAATATGGAAACATAAAAAGAGAAGGGAGAAGCCTTGTCGCAGTAATTAGCGCTCATGATTAGCTGCTCCGTAGACCCAGCGGCAGAAATTAAAGATGAATTACGGCCGCACTCAGGGGAAGAAGGCTTGCAAGGATGGTGTTGCCTACAGGTGGGCTGGGTCCGTCTCATCACAACCGCCAAACCCACCCCCTCACCCCAGCCCCGACTTGGGCTGGGCCTCAGGCTTCCTTCTGATCACGATTTCTGTTGATTGTGACTTAAAGATGGGTGATTGACCTGTTTCCTCACCTGGAGTCTCAGTTTCCAGACAGGAATGGATTAATAGGAACTTAGTGGTTCTACAGACTCCATAAAGAGATACCCCATGTCACTTCCCGCTTCCCCCATTCTTCTGGATTCTACTGTAGAGTACATGTCTACCAGCTCTTGTTTTCCACATTCTAGAACCCAGTACCACTTACTTGGGATTTATCCTGTCTCTGCCCTGTTGATGATGATTCTAGTTCACGGGCTGCTCAATTGTTGAGGGGCTCATGGGTGTTTGTTTGAGAAGTTGTTTAAAAGGGTTTGAAGCATGGCACGTCACAGGTTACCTAGGAGACACGAGAATGTGGGAAATGGTAAGAGAATCTGCTGTATGAAAATAAAGTAAAATTTGTAATTGAAAATGACTTCACATTGAGATATCCAAAAACTATACTAGAGGGATCGGGGGAGGGAGGGAGGAAGGGAGGGAGAGACGAGAGAGAGAGAGAGAGAGAGAGAGAGAGAGAGAACCTTTCTGCCTCCTGAGGTTTATGTAGATTGTTTGTCTATGAAACGGCTTCATAGACAGGCCGAGGGACTCCAGGAAAGAGATGCGTCGTATTAAGTTCTCATTCCCACAGGACAGTGAAGCCCAAAGAGAAGCTAAAGGCACAATGAGCTCCTGCCCTTTAGAAACAGTGCTAAGTCTGTGAAGGAAAGCCGGGTGAGTTGTTGTCTAGAGCGGGATGTAAACTGAAGGCTTCGTTAGAGCTGGGTGGGGCGAGACGACAGGGAGCTGTGGGAGGGAAGAGTGGCCTCGGGAATGGTTTGCTCAGGCTCCTCACAGCCCTGCAACTCCAGGGAGCCAGGCAATTTCCCAGGACCTCCTGTGGGAAGTGTCTCGCTAGCTCGCTACATGTGGGATGGACAGGCCGCTGGACCCTTTCTGTAGCTAAGTGCCCAGGCGATGTCAGCGTGAAGAAACCCACTGCCAACGTGAAGTGTTTTGTCTCAGCTCCTTCATCGCCATGAGGAAGATAAAGGGATACAGTGCCACCACCCAGTCCACAGAGGTGGAGTGAGGACGTGCCTCTCACTCAGCATCCCACAAATAGTCTGAGATTCAGCCAGAAACAGAAACCCCATCCCTTGTTCATGTTCCGGCAGGCTGAGCAAAGATTGCCTCTATGTGGGGAGAACTAGCCTCCTAATCCCTGGGCAGAGGAGATGACTGAGTCCGTAAAGAGTGAATCCCCAGGTTCCACATAAGAAAGTTGGGTATGGCGGTGCATGACTATAAACCAAACACTGGAAAACTGGTGACAGGCAGAGCCCTGGGGTTCACTGGCCACCCAGTCCAGCCTATATGAGCTCCAGGCTAATGCAAGACGCTGTTTCAGAAAACAAGGTGGACGGGATCCGAGGGATGACACTTGAGATTGAGTGACCCCACACTCAAGTATACACTCAAATTCTCTCTCTCTCTCTTTCTCCCTCCCCACCCCTCTCTCTCACACACACACACTCACCCTTGCTCACCCTTGACCTTCCCTGTTCTGTAAATGCTTGGACCTTTTCCGGCTCATCTTGATAACGACCTCTGACCTCTCTGGCTTCATTAAGATGAAATCAACGCTTCTGTACCCTGTTCTGCCATGATAGCCATTTCAGGAAGGTTTCTCAGTAACAGAGCAAAGAAATTAATGAACCAAGTCTTTTAAAAAATGCGCTGGTGGGAGTATCAGGCAGGTGGGTTACAGGAAAGCAGGGCATCTTTGCTGTAGGCCTCGGATGCTGTCTGACGACCGTGCTTGGCCTTGGGCTTATTGGAAGACACAGTCTGTTTGTACATTCCAGGAAAAGAGCTAAAGATAGCCCAAGATAATTTGACTCCAGAATTGCAACATTTCAACTTTCCACAACCACAAAATTGGGCTTTTGGGGTTTGCTTATTTTGATTTTTTAAAATTTTTTTCTTTGAGACAGAATCTCACAATGTGACCCTGGATGACCTGGAACTCACCACGTAGACCGGACTGGCCTTGAACTCAAAGAATCCACGTGCTTCTACCACCTAAGTGCTGTGACGAAAATCACGTACCGGCATGTATGTCTGGCCCAAGATATTTTTAAAGACTTATTTAATTTTTAATTGTATGTCTGTGTGGGTATGTCTACATGAACTCAGACACTGTGAAGGCTGTCTCCCTTGGGTGCTGAGAATCAAACCTGGCTCCTCTAGAGAAGCAGAATGTACTCCTAACTTCTGAGCTATCCTCTCAACTCCACAACCACAGAAGTGCTGATCAGTCAGTGAGTAAACAAACACAGAGCCTGTTTTTCCATTTATTTATTCTTTACTTCAGTTCGTACCTACAGAGTCAGCACCCCTGAGGATGGTACCAGTTATCTGGGGTGTAACACAGTCCCTAGGCAACAACTGAGTGCTGTGCCCGTGCCGTTGAGAACCTGAGGTCCCTTGTTCAGAAGTTATGCGGAGTCTGTGCTTGGCAACAGCCCAGCAGAGTCGAGCACAGAGCAATGGTGGCAGAACCCCATGTGATGGCTTACCACACAGGCCTTGAAGCCCGCTGTGTTTCCATGTGGCTCTGTGAAGTTCAAGGACCCCTCTTCTACATCCTATCCCCTCCTGCAGGTGGGCACCATCCATGGTGAGGCTCAGGTTTTGTTAGCCACCGGCTGGTGCATGCTGCAGCGAGACTGTTCCTTCCTCATATGACATGTTCCTAGGCTCAGGGCCTCCTGCATGTCACCTTCTTCCAGCTCAGCAGGGCCCTGGGCAGCAAGTTCTGGCCCCTTCCTTCCCACTCTACAAGATTCCCATTGGCTTTGTGGATCAGAAGCCTTTCCATCCTCCCCTCCCCCAACTCACTTTACCCTCCCCCTTGCTGCATTAATGTCACCTGTAATACCTTCTCCAGTCCCAACTTCCACAGGTGAGGACTTTGGAACACAACTGCCCCCAAAGTTTCTCTTATAGGCCCAGCAATATAAAATTTACAATTACACATTTTTAGCGTTTACCAGAGGGGAGCTAGAGGCTCAGCCAGAGGACAGAGTCAGAATTTGAATCCGGGACATTACCTTTTCTTGTGCAGTATATTTGTCTGTGTGTGCATAGGTGCCTGCCACTACACATGTGTATATATACATATGCACGTGGAAGCCAGATGTTGATGTCAAGTGTTCTACTATTTTCCTCTTTATTTTTCGAGAGAGGATCTCTTGTTGAACCTGGAGCTTACCAATTGTTCTGGACTGGTCAACCTGTTCTAGGAAATAGGCCTGTCTATCTCCTCAGCACCGTTATAGATGTGAGACGCCATGCTGGTTTTTACCTGTGGCCAGAGAGCTAAACTTGAGTGGTCGACATTTTACTCACTGAGTTACCTTCCCAGCGCCATGAATCCAGGACATTTTTGTCTCAATTTCTTTACACTATCTGGGTTCCTACAAGACCTACACATTCCTTGATCCTCAGGCTACCCTCCATTGCAGCTTACAGTTGGAGAAGTCAGTAAGGAAACAAGGAAGGAAACTCCATCCTTCAGGGAGCTAGAGCATGAGACCCGGGGAGTGGCACTGAGGATTGGGGACTCTGGACTTGGCCTGGTTCCCTCTGTTGACTGGGTATCCCTGAGAGAAAGCCTCAGGCACAGCCGTGATCCTCAGCTTTTCTGACTGGTGTGAGAGTTGTAGGAACCTGGGACACCTGTCTCCCATCACACAGGAGTGCTAATACAGGTGGCCATTGGCATTGCTGTCCAGGGGCATTTACCTCAGACCTGTGAGATTTTCGAGTGCCTGTGTCCTACCTCTCCCCGACTCCCCTATCCTTTCTCTACCATTCCCCACTGCTACCCCTCTTGGCAGAGTCCTGTGGGTTAGAAGATTCAGGAAAGAGACAGGAATTAGAAAGTAGGGCTTTCCAGTCCCCCACAAAGCATTGGAAGACAGACTTGTGTTCACCACATTCTGGGACACGGATGACTCGGGCGACACTAATGGGCTTGAGCCAGGGGTCTGTGGGGCTCTCTGTATCCTGTGTCCCTCTGACCACCTCAGAATGCATTGGAAGCAGAAGTCTTGCTCCTGGAATCTTGGGATCTTGTTTTGACATTCTGAGAAAGAAGAGATCCCAGGGGTAAATTACCCGGGGGTGTAAATCTGGCAGCCCCAGTATGGCCTGAAGATGCCCAGCAATAAGGAGTCTGTGTATATGTGGAATTTAGGGGAACCAGCTTCAAAGGAGTTCATCCCACTGATTGAAAACAGTCAGTGGACATGGTGATCCATTCCTGTAATCCCAGGGAGGTGAAGACAGAAGGATCAGAAGTTCAAGATCATCTTTGGCCACACAGAAAGTTTAAGGCCAGCCTGGGCTATGTGAGACATTGTCTCAAAAAAAGCACCTCTCCGCCCCCCCCCCCCCCAAAGTTGGCTTGTTTATATATTTCCCGCTACTTGGGAGGCTTTGACACAAGACTCTCAGGATGTTCTGTTTGAGGTATGCCTGGGCTGTGGAGGGAGTTCAAGGCCAGTCTGTGTAACTTAGTGAAAATCTGTCCCAAAGGGAGAAAAACTCAGGGTGGGAGCCTGGGGCTGTAGCTCAGTGGTTTGAGTCCTGTTGAGGGGCACGTGGACAGAATCTTACGAGTTCCCGTTCTGAATTCTGAATGAAATCCCGTTCTGAATTCTGAATGAAATAAATTGTGGGGCAGTTTGACAGCTTCAGAACGTACTGCCCCAAGCTGGAGGAATTTGAGGACCAGAAGAGGAAGCAGTAGTTCTAGCCTTTTCCTGTCTTTTCAAGTCTTCCTCCTCACGCCCAGAGTGAAAGGACATCCTCACCCACAAAGACAGGGACCCCCAAGATGCCTTGCTCAATGTTATGAGCACTTCGTGTCTGAAACATAGATGAACACATTTGTATTTCTTTACTTTCTTAAATAACAACGAATTCCTGAGCTGTGGGGTTTTCATTGGCAGCAGTTTTCCCCATGGGCCTTAAATGATGGCTCTGGTTGAAGCAGGCACGGGGGTTCTTTTATTTCAGTCTTGAAGTCTGAGTGGGAAGAAATGCAGAGAAGTCTATCAAAATGAGATAACCAACCAGCTAGCTATCTGAACCTGGAGAGGCCTTGGTGCTACTGCTGTGTGCCGCCACCAGGCTACAGGTTGGAACAGGGCTGAGGCGCTGAGATCAGGAGCAGAGATGAAAAGGACAGGACTGGCTCCATATAGATGGACAGACAGATGGGCAGCAGGTCCAGATAGTGAACGGGCCGAGGAGCAGATGGCAAGTTGAGCTGGCTCCATCAAGGGCAGGGACAGGTAGAGCTGAAGCCCCTAGACAGGCTGGAGTTCTCTGCCTATTGGTCCCTCGGGTGGAGGGTAGATGAGCCATTGGCATCTCACTGCTAGCTGTCCACCTGTTTGTGGGCTCCAGGTGAAGGATTTCTCGTCTTCCCTTGAACAGTGTGTCTAGTAGGGTTTTGGGCCTGGGTTTTATGATGACTCTTCTGTTCCCCTGCACTCCCAGAACACCTGATAAATTTACAAGGTGACTCCATGTCTCCTCTGAGGAATTTACCAGGCTGTGCTGCGTGGATGTTGTCCGACAGACAGAGTTGCTCACATGCTCACCCAGGTGTGGAGTCAGCCTCTATTCTCAAAACAGAGTCAAAGGCTGCTTATGAAATGGAGTGTCTGGGGTCATAGCACAGTGAGAAAAACCGTGGTGTTTATAACATGGAGTAACTTAGGGCAAACACAGCCATTTCCCCACCATATTAGCTTATAACCTTCATTGATTTATGTATTTATTGTACTTATCATGTTTGCCTTCTCTGGAACTTTCTACTTCAACCTCCTGTGTACTGGGATTGCAGATATGCACTACCATGTATAGCCAGCTTATGCCCCTTTCGTTTGGCCTTCTGTTCTCCACCAAACCTGGTGTGAAAACACTCTTTTTTAGATCTTTCTGGTCTTTATTTTCTCCCAGAGGTGCTCATAGCACAGAAAACACATGCACTTTTCTCCTGTTAGCCTGTCTTTGTTAAATTCTTGTCAGACTGAGGTAGAACCCTTAAGAGGAGGGGGGAATAGTTTTCTTTCCTTCCAGCCCAGATTTTTTTCTCTTCCTTTGACCACACAGACTCCCCAGAAAGCTGAGCCTAGGACAGGTATTAGTGAGGTGGAGGTTGGTAGGGAAAGCCTCGGGCTCACCAGCAGGGACAGCAGGGAAGTCGCTTTGGGTGGAGGGAAGAGCTAGATTCCCATGCGTACCCCAGGGAGGCCTCTGTCTGCTTCAATGTTGGTGACCTGGGAGCTCACCAACATTTGCACCAAGAAAAGCTCCTTTCTGATAGTCACCGAGGAGGTCAATAGGCCAGCATTTCCACCTTTCAAATAAGAACATAAAAAATAAATCAGAAATGGCCTCTGAATCCGGCAATGCGCAGGTGTGGGCCTGGCACTGACTACCCCAGTGACCCTAAGCAAAGCTCTTTAGCCTCGTAGGCGCCATCTCTTTCTCCTAGAATGGAAAATTTTCCTTTCACAGACTCTTGTTGGTGAGGTGTAGATTGACTTTTCTTTGGGCAGACAGTTCACAAAAACAACATAGAGGCTTATTAATTATAAAAGCTCAGTCTATAGCTAAGGCTTGTCGCACTAGCTCTTCTAACCTAAATTAACTCGTTTATATTCATCTACATTTTGTCTCAAGGCTTTTTTACCTCTCCTCTTTCCATTTTGCACCTTCTGTTTCCCTCTCTGTGTCCTCTGCCATCTTCCAGGGGCCTCAATTCATGCCTTTTCTTTTTTTTTTCTCCCTGAAAGTCCTGCTGAACTTCCTGCCAAGCTTTGGCCGTTCAGTTCTTCATTAAACCAGTCAGAAGGCACCTTGGCAAAGATGCATCCTCACAGCGTACCAAAAGATTGTTTCACAACAGTGAGGAGTATCTGGGGATTTTTTTTAAATATATAGTTTTAAAATGTGTGTATGTGTGTCTGTCTGTCTGTCTGTTCATCCATCCTCTGATGTTGGTCTTTACCTTTCTCTTTGTTTTTGAGGCAGGTCTCTCCTGCATGTAGATGCATTGCCTACTCCAGGCTAGCTGGCCCATGAGCATCCTGGGGACTCCCGGGATCTCCCACCTCACCACAGGAGCACTGGGATTATAGCCACACTCCATGGCCTCAGGCTTTTGCTTGAGTTCTGGAGATCTAGCTCAGGTGGTCAGGTTGCCATAGTGCATGTTTGAACCCAGGGAGTCAAGTCCCCAGCTGTGAGGTGTAGCACACGTAAAGGAGGTTGATGAGGTCATGGGAATAACAACCAGGAGCATTCTGAACCCATCACAATGCCCTGGAGGAAGTGTCCCCCATCCAGCCCTAGAACAGAACGTTGGGAAACGGGAGCTTTGTAAGACCTGTGTGAGCTTTATGAGACGTCTGTGAGCAAGGTTGAGCTACGGCCCTAGTGGGAAGAAGAGCAAGCCTTAGCACCCGGTGAGAGCACCTTGACGTGTGTGCCCAAGATGCCCGATTTCCCCAGGTGTTCCTCCTTTCACCAGCCCATCCTGGTATAAAGAATGCTGGCCCCCATCCTGTGGCGGGTACCGTCACCATGGGCAACAGCGGCTTCTTACTGCACATACCTGCTCCTCTCTCTGTACCTTCTTCGTGTGCTCAGCCTCTGCCCCGCCAGCCCGGGAGGGTGAGAATTGGTGGGTACACACCCATGCTGCCTTGCTCGGTGGAGGTTGGTTCTGAGGCTTGTCCTCTCAGCTGCCTGCCAAGGCATCTTCCTTACTAACCCTCTTCCTGGCTTCCTGTTCTTTCGGTTTACCTCCTATCAGGGTTTCCTGGAACCAGTTCCCAAATTTAGGGCACGCACACAAATAATTTTTTCTCCCTGCTCCACTTCCAGGGAAGGCAGGTGACTTGGTTCTCGTCTGGTGTCTGTCAGTGAGAACTGATAAGATCCTGGGGACATCACTCCGCTAATCTTTCTCAACATCCTTGGTTGGGATCTTGAGATGACGGTTATCAAAAGGGAGACTTACAAGAATATTCCATGTAATTAAAAAAAGCACTCTGCACGCAGGAGTTTGTTGTTGTTGTTGTTTATAGTCTTTCACCATGTAGCCTAGCCTGGCCCAGAACCTATGATCCTCCTGCATCTGCATCCCAAATAGCATTACAGGCCTATGAGTACTACTGATAGCTCTGGAGGTTTCCCTGGCTGGGTTCAAATCTATGACGAACACGAAGAGCTCTCAAACTTCTGACTAACACTCACCGAATCTCCCTGGTTATTTCAGGGAATCTAATTGATTCATTCACTTAACGGATCTTTGGCAAATATTGACTTAACACCTGTTATGTCGAAGCCACACTGCTACAGTAGAAAGAAAGAATAAGATGAGGTCATTGTCTCCAAGGAGATAAGACGCATCCGCACGACAACGCTGCTCCTCCATATCACAGGGAAATGGCAGTGAGCACGTCAGTGGCCCTTAGAAGGGAGCCTAAGAGAGATCAAAGGAGGGTGAGGATCAGGGGAGCAGAGTGAAGGAAGAGAGCTTCAGTGGACTACGTGGAAAGCCAAAGAGACAGAGGGAGACAGCGCTCTCCACACAGGGGAGAAAGTTATAGAATGTGCTGGGCCTGGGATGTTAAGATGGCTCAGTGGTTAAGAGTGCTTGCTGCTCTTTCAGAGGACTGGCATCCTAACTTTGGAACATTCCTAGGATCTATGCCAAGTGGGTTACAACCACCCATACCTCCAGTTCTGTGGGCATCTGATGATTCTTGTCTCCCGGCCACCTGCTTCTGTGTACAGACATATAATTAAAAATTTAAACTAACTATAAAAATACAAAAAGAGTAGGAGTCCTATATCCTGCTACAGACAGTCCAGACATGTCTTGGGAAGATAGCCGACAGACTGCCTTCCTGAGCTCTGGCTAATGGCGGCAGACCAGAAAGTGGTCCTTCCTCATACTTGTTGAACACTCAGAGATCAAAGTGAGAACTTTCAGACCTCAGCTTCAAGGTCAGTACAGCAAACGCCTCCATTTTACAGATGGAAAAACTGAGGCCAATGAGAGGATGTCTCTTTGTTCAGGCAGATACCCAGAAGGGACCACTCTCCACATTCCCTCTTGGGGAAGACACCTTAAGGAATGTGTCCTTGTGGTGGTGACCTTATCTGGAGGAGAGGCTGTGAGCTTGAGCCCTGGAGTAACATACAGGAGGCCACTAAAGGTTGCATGGCTCTGGGAAATTGTAGGTTACCATGGCAACACGCTCACAGGCTGACCCACCGCTAAGGCACTCCAGCTTTGTCCCTGAGTAGAGCTGTGATGACTCAAGAGCCGCAGAGAACAGGAGGTCATTCAGGGTGTGAGCTGAGCTTGGGTTCTCTCTAACTCCCAGACTGCCACAAAGAATTGCTGCTGTTATTGGTCTAACGTGAATCAAAGGGCTGGATGATCCTGTTCATTTTCCTCCTTTTGTGAGCGTGGGGAGTATACAGTGGCTGCCTAATTGGATGGAGAAGAGGCCAATTTATTATTCTCTTATCCTCGCTGAGCAGAGCAAGAGGAGACCTCTGAGAGCTCCTCGGGGAGTCTCCGGGCTTCTCTAGAAGTTGCCGATGGGACTAGAGCTGCCAGCTCACATGTATAATTTGGCCCTACTGTTTTTTTTTTTTTTTTTTTTTTTTAAAAAAAAAACAATGCTTTAAAACAGATGCTGACATTTTAAATGCAGGGACAGGGGGTTACACAGTCAATTTTGCATTCTTAGCTTGGGTCTGAAAATGGGGAACTCAAGGCCTCCATCCTCTCTCGTCCGTAATGGAGGGACTGATGGAGGCACCCATAGTGTAGGTACCGGGTTGCCCGAGTATGTCTCTCAGCACTTGGTGGGCTCTGGGTACATTTGCGTTTGGAGTCCTGTGGTGTCCTTTTCTTTGGATACCACCCAACACGTGGTCTGGGGTGTCACCTTGTCGAAGCCCTGATCCAGACAGCAGCGCACTGGCTGGGATCTGGCAGGGATACTGGGTGAGGGGTCTAATGGCAGCTTAAGTCGCCCATTAGGAAGCCATTAGAACGCAGCGGGATACAACGCCAGTAACAAGAGAGGCTGAAGCCGCAGACAGGCTCCTAGCGTGCGCCATCCAATTTAATTCTTTTTTCCCTTTAAACGTTAGCAGATGAGAGTGTGGACCATAAGTCACCTTCTGTGCGGTGGCTTATCGGAAAGGATAGAGAGAGAGAGATTAGAGGAGGCACAGGAAGGAGGGTGGCGAGGAACAAGGCTGCGGTGTTGCAGCGTGATTGAAGGCAGGCCCAAGGTGTAGACGGAACTGAGGGCAGGACATGCCGCGGAGCTGTTGGTCTGACAAAGACGGTCCACGGCTCAGAGCCTCCCGGCTGGCCTGCTGCTCAGGCAGGGAGTAGAAAGAGTGGGCGCACAATCAAAGAGCCCCCTCTGGAACCTGCACTTCATACTTCTGCTGTATTTGCTACCTGGAAGCTGAAGTTCAGATCCAGCTCAGCTGGGCTTCGATCCTGTGACTCGGGATGTTCCATATCCTCTTCCATATCATGCTTTTCTTAGCTGTTGAGTGGGGGCACAAAGACTGGGGACAGAAGTCCCAGAAGGCTCCCACTAACTGATACTTCCATTTATGTGATGTCCAAAACATTAAGTGACAGTCCCTGAATAAGGGCAGATTTGACTCCCTATCAGCTTCTGTGGCCTTTGGGGGTATGTATCGATCAGCTGGGACATTTCCTGGCCAGGGAGCCCTGAGTGTCCCAAGTGCATTAAGTGGGGAAGGATGTGATCCACATCCGTGTTTTGAGGCACAGGTGGGCAGGGTTGGAATTAGAATATCTCAGTAAACAAGCAGTGTAGCCTGGTGTACTCAGGACACTGTCCAGAGCTCCACAGCACTGGTAATGGGGTGGGATTGTTGAATGGGTGTGAGTGTCCCACCCTTACCCCGAGATCTGCTCTGGGCCTTCTGCTCTCTTGGTGACCACTCAGTCAACCTGCCTATATCTCCGGGCTCCCTCTACACCAGCTTCAAGTAGAGGCAGAGGGCTGTCTTTGTCTTGAGGGTACCATGATGAACATGGGGATTTCTGTACAGACATCCTTGTCCTGCTAGTTATCCGGCTAGTTCTGTCTCAACAACAGACAGCAGATGGGTCATGTTGTGGACATGTCCACGTGGCCCCTCAGGGGACACGAGGAAAGGAACCAACTCCACTCCTAGCCTGGACTTTGTTTAACACTGCCCGCATCTGTTTTCAGCTATCTTGAGGACCCGTTTTGCGCTTCAGGCTCCATTGAGAAGGTGAAAGGAAGACGTCAAGGCAAGTTCAAGGGTGTGTGGTGCAATTGGAAGCTTTTGAGAATCCTTCTGAGTAGAACCAGTGGCCCTGGGCTGCTGCATGGGTAGATGCTGTTCATGGAGACAGTACCCAAGGGGAGGCGCTCTCCACCAACTGAGCTCCTGTGCAGAGGAAAGTATTGAGTTTTTGGGCTTAGCAGAAAGGGGGTGCACTAAAGGGGGACCCTGTCAGCAGAATCTATGAGATGTTTCACCTGAGTTCAGGGTACACAGGGTGGGCACCTCAAAAGTTCTCATGTTTAGGTGTACTGGCAAGAGGAGGGAGTACAGGAAGTCAGCAGGATGGAGCGAGGATACTTCTTTCAGCCCAGTTTCCCTGTTTCAGCACCCAGCTGCCCAGGAGCCCGGGCTTCACATAGTCCTCTCTCTTGGTCTAAAAACGGTGTCATGGTTGTGCCCGGGTTGATGCTGTGGCCCTGTCATCTCTCCTGCTAAAGGCTACAGGGTCCCTTATCTTCATCCTTTCAGTTTTTGAACCTTTCCAGCTTCCTCATCCCTGCAATTTCTCCACCCAGCTTCCCCACCCCTGCAGTTTCCCTACCCAACCTCCCCATCTCTGCAGTGCCTACCCCCACCCCCGGCATCCTCTGCAGCTTCTGTTCCATCCCTCTCTTCTTTGGGCTTTCATTCTCTGCTGTCTTTGCGCTCAGATCCGTTCCTTGCAGGCAACTCTATAACATCCCCTTTCAAAGCTTTGCCTTTGGGTTCAGAGGATGAACAAACCCATTTCTGTAAAGCCGCTCGCTGTTTGCCCTTCAAACCCCGACTCTGTGCAGCAGGAGGGAGGCCTTTCAGGAGGATTGTGTTCTGGGAAACAGGCCTCAGGGATCTGTTTCAGGAATTCTGTTTACCTGGGCTCCCTTCTCTCTGCACAGCCCAGTCCATCCTATGGTGGGAGGAGCTACTGGCTGGAGGAAGGGCATTGGCTTGAAGGAGATGCCCAACGGAGAGCAGCACTTTGGGGAGATTCTTCTCCTGTCCTAGTGATTTCCATCAGATGACAGGTATGGACAGATCTTTCTGGTAATCCTGCTAGTTTCTTGACACTAATTCATACCTTGTGGAAATCCACATCAGAGTCCAGTCATTCAGAAGCTACTGACTGAGTGCCTGCCGAATGCCAAGCATCGGGGGGCCAAGAGCAGAAAGAGGGGGTGCCTGCCCATGGTCACATGGTTTGCATCTGTGCTTGGGAACTGAGACCCTGCTAACCCAGAATGTAGTACAAGTTGGCCTTTGTGCTTTTGCATTGTCTCCACCAGCAATGCTTTTCCCTGAGTCACGTAATGGATTAGACAGAATTCTTTAGAACAGAACCGAGAGAATAGACCCATATTACAAGGGAATTTGTTAGAATGGCTTCATGACAGAAGATTGGGGGAGTCCCATGATGTCTGTCTCACATTGGAAAGACTGTGAACCCAGTAGTTGCTCAGTCCAGGGGGCTAGAAGCCTCAGCAGTCTCAGTCTGGCCCTGAAGGCCTAGAGGATTCCTGGAGAGCAGCTGGTCTGCAGCCCATACTGGAAGGCTGAAGAATCCAGGTGTTGATAGCCATTAAGGCTGATAGCAAAAACTTCTGCACTCAGCAGCCCCAGTGAAGGCAGGCAGGCAGGCAAAAGCAGCACTGTGCATCACTCTTCGCATGGGAGTTGTCAAAAGGTGTTGTCCGTTCTGGGGAGGGTGTTCTCTGTTAATCCTTAGTGACCCACCCAGAGCATTTCTCCTAGTGGGTTCCGGATCCAACCCAGTAGTAACCGAAGATAAACCGTCACACAGGCGTCCTCATGTCTTCTCACATATGTGTCCTGGTGGCTTCAAGACCAGCCTCTCTGTTCTCGAGTCCCCTCTTTTTGTGTCTCCAATATGTTCCCTGTCTGTGGTCAGTCAGATTCAGAATGCCGATTTCATGAGAATAAGGGTTCCCCTCCTCTATCCACCCTTCCTTCCTCTCTCTCTGTCGTTTTGTCATATCTGTTCTTTCTCCACCTCTCTTGCATCTTCCTTCCCTCCTTTCCCAGTCTCTTTTAGTGCTTGCTAATGATGGAATTCAGGGCCTTGAGTATGCCAGGCACCACAATATCCCTAGTACAAATTTTTCCTTTAAAACTCTCTCTCTCTCTCTCTCTCTCTCTCTCTGTATGTCTGCTGGTCTCTCTCTGTTTGCCTCTCTCTCTCTCTCTCTCTCTCTCTCTCTCTCTGTCTGCCGGTCTCTCTCTGTCTCTCTGTCTCTGTCTCTGTGTGTGTGTGTGTGTGTTATCTGCAGTATTCCCAGAACAGAGGCTAGCCCATAGCATATAGTAGGTGCTCAAACATTGTTTACTGGGCACATAAACTTTGACTTGTACTGAGTATAAGCATAGGTAGAGTGGGATTAGGGATGAACGGCTTAGCCGCAGGAGAGGCAGCTGGACAGATTCAGGAAGATTCGGAGGCAGGATCACAAAGAAAACAACTAATTTTATTACAGAAACCATGATCATGCAGCAAGGTTCTGAGGTGAACAAGAATGCGGTATCCTTAAGGATCTAGGAGTTGAGTAGGACTTACACATGGAAGATGGGGTAGAGATGGCGTGCGAAGCAAAAGGATGGTCCCTGAGGGACGAGAACCAGTCCAGTTTCCCAGCTCTTGGAGGGAAAGTGCCACATTTAACCTCCAGGTAAAGATGTTAAGCTTACACAAACAGCCTGGGCCCTGGTACTTTAACTTCTGTGGTCTTGACTGCTTTCACCCTCAGTCCCAGTGGGAGCAGGAAGAGGGCTCAGGGTGTTATAGGTAGGTATAGCCTAGGGGGGGGGGGTGATGCTCAGAGCTCTGCCCTCCTGCCAAGAATGGCTCTGAAGTCACACTTGATCCTTTTAGAGAGTCTGTGGAGAACTCATCCAGTTAGCTGGGCAGAGTCAATCTAAACTGTCTGCGGGTGTGACCAGGGACCAGTAAGATCTTTTCAGAGATCAGTTTATAAAGCTGTTGCTTTGTTCTCATGAATGACAAGCTATTGTTACAAAGCTTTAACTACATGATGTATATTATGTGGTTAATACTGCCTGATGGAATCATGCGGGGGGGGGGGGGCTATTGAAAGAATCTCAGGGTCCCAGATGTCCCCTGAACAATTACATTAGTCTCCAGGTGGGACCCAACATCAGTGTATATTACGTCTCTGGTGAAAACCAATGTGTAGTCAAGTCTGAGAGTCGCCAGCCCTCTCTGATGTGAACCAGGGATCAATGACATCAGCATCCTTGGGGTGGCAGTTGGAAACTGGATCTCCATCTCTACCCTAGAATCCCTGAAGTGAATTTGAGTGTTGGCATGGTGAGGCCTGTCCTTAGTCTAGCTGGAAAAGCTATGCTGGGGGCTGCTTCTATCTGGTTCTGGTTGGTTCTATTGGTAAGGTGACCGCTATGAAACCATGAAGACCTGAGTTCAGATCCCTAGCTCTCATATGACAGTAGAGTGATGTGTGTCTGTAATCCCAGGACTGGGAAGATGAAGACAGGACATGGGCTCCTCGGGTTCACTGGCCAGACAGTCTAGCTGTGTCTGTGAGCTTTGAATTAAGGGAGAGACCCTGATTTAAAAAATAAGGGAGAGAGTGATGGAAAAAGATACTCAACATTGACCTCTGGCTGCCACATAAATATAAAAGCACATGTATACACATATGTGTAATATGTAGATTCACACAAACATGCAAATACACCCACCCACCCACATATATACACATGCTAAGCCAAATACACATACACACATATATACACATGTATGAATATATGTACACACACTGATCTGTATAATGCACAAATACACACATCCACACATACTAACATATACACATGTATACATATATGTGTGTGTCTATATACACATGTATACATACATATGTGTGTGTACACACACACACATACACACATACAATGTAAAGCACCATTCTAAAATCATACTGGCTGCCTTACATAAGTGTTTATTCAACTAAATGAATAATCTGGCTCTTTGGTGGTACCAGCGACATTTCAAATGTTCCATGGCAATACGTGGCTAGTAAA